>NC_133530.1:64232110-64400257 GCF_048544455.1 Silene latifolia | reverse complement strand
AGATTATCGTCAAGTGATTGCTCAAATATTAAATGTCTACCTCTTAGTTGTCATCTACGTCCCGATACGGTCGCTTTGGCAAGTAATTAGAGTACATTCTGAGTCCGGGTCAAAAACCGTCTCCATTTTCTGATAACTGCTAAATCCCGAGTCGTAATATTCTGAATGTTCCTGATATTTCTATTCCATATTTCACAAATTTTATCTTTTGGCAAATAATATCCCGTAATATCTTATAAGATAACTAACTATTTCCGGCCCCACCATATAATCGGCAACGCGGAATTTTCAAATAGGATAAACTCTCCGAATAAGACGAAGCAGTGGGTCACGCTTCTTCCAAGAGACGTAGTGAGGCCGCTTCGTTTCTTTCCGTGCCCTTCTCCCGATGTCTTACGTATCTTCATATCTTTCCTAGGATTCACTTCCAAAGAGTCTCCAAAACCCTAATTCCTTCACGTGATGAGTATAAATAGGAGCCTTCGCTCTCATATTTTCACGCGAGTGTCCGCCTTCTCTTTCTCAGATTCTGTGACTTTGTTCTTATCGCCTACGGGTTTAACATTCACCCACGAAGTTTGATCCTTCCGCAGTACCAATTTCCGCTGCATGACCGCACCAATTTGACCAACTCCACAATCAATCAACTTAATTCAATCAACCGCTTCTCTCTGCTTGGTACTTTCTTCAGACTTCCGGCTGGAAAGATTTTAATCGACATATCAGTTCTTCCTGCTTCCACACATGTAAGTCTGAGGTGTATAATCCTTTATTTATTGATTTATTTTAGATTATCAATCAGGAAGCGAGGCTTAAAATAACCGCAAAACCGATTTCTAAAACCCTTTGTTAAACTTTACTGACAGTGACAAACCGCCGAGAAAGGACGCAGAATCGCTTTCTTTAAGGAGCTAGCATTCGCCCGCTTTCTTCAGTGAGGCCAGCTCGCTTCCTTTCTTCTTCCTTCGTCATTCTCCTAATCCATTGTTTCTTATTATTTCGTTTTTACCTTCATCACAATAGTATTTCTGGGTGAGTATCACAATAATTCCAATGTTATAGCCACCGCCATTCTGATGTTTAATTGCTATAAACCGACTTAAATCCTAATAATCAATATTTCATGGTTTGCGCCATTAAATTCACTCGGTCATAGATTCAATTTGTCTTACGGGTTTCTCGGAATTCATCTGAGAGATAGTTTAATATGTCTTTTTGTCATGTTCATCGTGATATTCGCTATTAATCCATCCATTTAGTCTAATCGATTTATTTCAATAGTTGACTCATTAATATTTTTATTTATATCATTAATTAATCCGCTTAATCCTCCGATCTATCCTCATCCATGTTTATCGCTTTTATGACCATTCATATGTCAAATTAAACCTATTAATCACTTCCATCCGAGTAAATATTTCCAATCCATCATTAAATCACTAATCAATTCAAATTAACTTGCAATTAGTTCCGTTTACAGCTGCATCCTCACCGAATGATGCAATCGCCGCGCTTTTTCCAGAGGGCGCGATTCACGCCGTTTCGCTCCGATGATTGCCTCAACTCCGCTTTCCGCTTCTTGACTAGTTTAATTAGTTTACGACAATCTAACTATTAATCGATTATCACGCCAATTCTGTTCGACTTATTTTTATTCTTTTTATCAAATTATCCGCTTTAAAGGTATTTTCACATAAATCACCTAATCCATTGTAATTATTGTAATTTTCATTATCAGAATTTATAATCATCATTTTATCATTGTATATTCTCACATGAAATTGAGCATTAAATCCAACTTGACTAAATTGTTTGCTAATTAATCACAACCCACTTAGTTAAATTCTTCACATGTTAGGATTAAACTTGGATGTTGCATTGCATGCATATAGCCGATTTATATATCAAGTAATAGATAACTTCCTAATCATTAGTAGAGGCCGCCATCGAGGCGGCTGTGATTAGGTGTTCGATCAAAAGAGCTTCCTAATACGCACCCTCACCCCCTTACCCGCATTCCGTGAGCATCCGTGTTCATCGGGCATCCACGAGAGTCATTCTAGACATAGAATGCTAAGGATAACGATTGCTTAGTGTTCATGTTACTACTTTGTGTCTTGACATGACACGAGGTATTCAGACGGTTCCAATTTCCCATAAAAATTGGTGGCGACTCCATAAAAATGCAAACGCTGTTTTGACCTCACCACGCCTGTGGCGGCCCGCCGTCTGCGCCATGCGATTACTGGGGGATACACCACGTAGCCAGGTGAAACTTTAATAAGGTTAGGGAATAGTTGCAAGACAATTGTTTGCCATAACCTCGGTCCTTCCTAGACCGCTTAATCGGCCTTCCTAGGCCTAACCAACCTATTCGACTAATCACCCCAGCCTAAACGGCCTAATTTTATTCGGGCCTAAGGATGATAGCGATTGACGCTATCCGTATTCATGATGTTTACTCTTGTTTGTATCAAGGGCCTTCACTACTTGAGGAAATGGACTAGAATCGGCTACTACTTCTTGTTTGGCACGATTTTGCCTTCCCACGACTTCTGGTTTGATGGTTCGGCATGGCAACCCACCCTTTAAACCAAAAAACCCTTATAAATGCACTCAAGATCCATTATAATGCTTGCATAAATGTGTAAACCTTATTGATCACCATTTCTAAACAAATCGCGATTTAATTTTCAAAATCAAAAC
This sequence comes from Silene latifolia, assembly GCF_048544455.1. Taxonomy (NCBI): domain Eukaryota; kingdom Viridiplantae; phylum Streptophyta; class Magnoliopsida; order Caryophyllales; family Caryophyllaceae; genus Silene; species Silene latifolia. Next base: position 64,397,551 of record NC_133530.1, on the reverse strand, counting down.
CAATTTCAAAACAAAAATCAAAAAGGCCTTTAATTACGCAGAATCCTGGTCAAATTCCGTCTCGCTTTGTCAGTCAAAACGCCACAAGCCCATTTCAAAACCTCACTCCATCCACTCCTACAACTACACTAATGTTGACTAGGACACATTTTCAAAGACCTTGTCTTTCTTCAAAACTCACTCAACACAAGTGGCACACACCCACTTCACGAGTCAAAACTTTTCCTCTTTTAACAAGTGTGATAGAATGGTCGATCGTGTTTTGATTCGTCGCCGATCTCTTATCCAGTTTCCAAGATGCCCTTGACCAAGTGATGAAACAATTCCAGCAAATTCAAGATAGTAATGATCAATCCAGCACTAATTTAGCCTCAAATGAAATGCAAAACAAAACCTATGACCGCCTTGAACTCATCGGGTCGATTTTTGATGTAGAGGGAAGGTTGCCTCCCCTAAAAGTTGAAGTACTACATGCCATTCCGAGGACGCAGTCTAGGGATGAGAATCCTATCATAGGACAACTGCTAAGAAAAAGACTCCAATACCTAGAGAGGAGCAAATTGATGTACCTTAAGGGGGATGACATTTATAGGGAGAACAATCGCAAGTATGTGAAGTCACAATTCCAAATCGTTAAACTAACTTAGCATGACGGATATCCTTGTTCAAAGGATATGAGAACTTTGAATCACATCCGTTTCAAGGATTATATGTCTATCAAAGGCATCAAACCTTAGATGTTCTAAGGATCTTCTTCATCTCTTGACACCATCCTAAGCAATGGTTCTACACTTTAGATCACAAGAAGGTCGCCACTTGGGAAGACGCCGCACCGGAGTTCTCTAAACAATACATGGATAATGCCAGAGATCCAAGTCAACATGCGTATTCAGATGTTCTTACCCAAAATGACAGAAGGATTCACCGACTTCCCAAGTAGGTGAGGAAGACTAGTACTCAATCAGTTGAACGCCTGGATGAGGCTACTCTTGTGGAAAAGTTTGTGGATAATCTCAAGCCCATATATGCCAAACATTTGAGATATCAAAACATCAAGACTTCAATGACTTAACCGTATTAGGACACGAATCAAGATGAGCATCCGTAAAGGACTCTTGTCCAAAACGGAGGGTCGAGGATATCAAGGTCCACAAGTCGCCATACTACTTCTACTAGCAAGATGACACGGTTAACCTTCTCGAGCCATCTAAGAAAACTACTCCACTAAGGAAATCTACAAACCTCGGGGATACGACTCCAACGCCCAAAAAGGTTAATAGGCTAGGTAGAACTCCAAACCCATTGGACCTACTCCTAACCCGAAAAGAAGTCCAAGTTTTGGGATGAAAATTCATACACTGAATACCACAGGGGCAAAGGGCACGCACATTACAAAAATGCTATAAGCTGAAACACGCGGTTTTGGTGATATGATCAAGATGGTCTACTTCCAATCCCACCAGGAGGTAAGCCCAACAACACCTTAATCCCTCTTGAGTTCTCGTGATTACAAGTGACGATCTACCTTAGATTGCTCACACCTCATTTCTCCCAATAAAAATGAAATCTATGCACCGAGAGTTAGGCCCACTTACTATCTCCCACCATTTCCGACTCTCCATCACATGGGGCAAAGGAAATGAGATGGACAAGTGTGGGAACTAGAAAACATGGTAACGGCTTTGCGCAATCCCAACGCAACACCGAAAGAACGCGCACATTGATCTTCTCTCAAAATGCCACTATGCAAGAAGTAGTCACGTGGGGTTGATAAACTAGCTTCATCAAATCATACGACTAAAATGATATCATGAGAACAAGGAACTAGCTTGCAGCAATGGGTTAAATATGATGATGAGGACAGTATCCATCGAAAACCCCAGTCAAGGAAATAGTCCAAAATGGTGAAGACCAAGATGCGGATCACCTAACTCGCTGGTCCGGTATATCAAAGCACTACTCAAACGGTCCAACTCAACGCTATCACACCAAATGACAAACGTAAGATGACCTTCACGATCATTTGCTCACAATTGCAGAAAACCAAGGCCGATCTTTCCACCGCAACCAGTGGCAAGCCCATTTCCACATCGCCAAGCTTTACTCGGTAAGCTTTGGGCCAAATTGAATGTAGTACATAACTCTACTCCTCAAGATATAATAACTTGGTCTTCCAAGAACTCACCTAAGCTAAGTAATCCCATTACTTTCGGATGAAGACTTGCCACCTTTGGCGCTTAGTCACAACTTTGTTTCTATACATCACCGCTCATTTGCCTTAAAGAAAATGTGCCAATGACTTGGTAGATGATGGCTCCGCCACAACGCCATACCTCAAACGATAGATAAAACTAGGCATGAAAGAGCTCTGATTGACTCCCAAATCAGTGTTGAAGGCATATGATGGCAGACCATTTAAAAGTGGTAGGACGGCTAACCTAACTATAGCACAGACTAATAACGAAGGTTAACTTCCAAACAGTGACAAAACATCAAGCTTCATTCAACATACTGGGAAGGCCTCGATTCACGCCCAAAGCAGAATATCCACTCTTCATCAAAAGATCAAGATCCCACTAAATGGCAAAGTAGTGACGATCACCTGGCCACCCATCAAGGCAATAATCGAGAAGCAATCAACAATCAAGTCCTCGGATCCCATATACGAACTTGGGGCTTCAAAGTGTAAGCGCTATTATAGAGCTGAGTTGGCACCTTATACTATAATCCCTACTCTAACTTGGTGGTCAAATCACATACCAAATCTCAAGGATACTGAATGCCTTGAACCCAACTAAGAATACCTCTTCACATATACAAGGAAGGTAACTCAACAAGAATACCACTTGGTTTAGGTACAAACCCACAAAAAGAGGAAGTTCCTAAATGCTCGCCCAAGTCCAAAACCGCAAGCACGAGGAGTCCAAATGAGGCCATATCTCCCACTTTAAATGGGTATTTTGTTCTGGGAAGTTCATAACCTTTTCATGGATTTTCAAACTTGCATTATCTTTGAGAGGAAGTTTAGCTCTTAATCAAGATCTTTCATTGATTGCTACTTCATCTCTCCAAACGGGTGCCTAACACAAACCCGCTAGCACCTTGCTTAGACGAATGTCGTTAGCTTATTGTTTGGAGAAGATCGATTCATTAGGGCCGCGCAGATGAGATCATTACTATGATACTTCGTGACGACCGCTTCAAACCCACCGCGTTGATCGCTGTAACTGCCACATGTGCTAAGAAAGCGATGGAGAAAATCTATCAAATGGATTCAACAATCGGAAGACTCTTCAAGCTACCAACGAGAAGGAGAGATGTTCAAAGGAGAAAGAGACGCACGAGTTCGAGCTTCCGAGCTCCAGCCGAAGCCTGAGCTGGAGTCAGGAGAAGCCACAGAGAATCTACCCCGTTGTCATCCCCACTCCCTTCATTTCTCCTAGCTTAGCTCGAGTAAATCACGTAGTCGGGAAATGCCCCACCATCGTCTTCCACTGATCTGTTAACCATGGATCTTGGCTTTTTTGTTTCAACTTTACTCAAATCTTAATATGAATAAACCAGTTCCCGCTTACTCTTCGTTATCTCGAAAGCAATTTTGTTTATAATGATACCGAGATGACCAAAACCTGTGACTTGATCAAATACCTCCCTACGAGCTCCAAAGAAATACTACATGTGAAGGGGAAGGGGGACCCCAATAGAGACACTCGAACCCATCAATGAGAACCGAACTAGAACCCAAAGAGCTTAGGATATGACTACACTCAGCTCAACCTCAAAGGGTCGATTTCATAGACTCCTAAAATGAATTCAAAGACAGCTTTGGTCCTACAAAGACACGCCATGGATCGACAGATATTGCCGAACATAGATTTTATTAAGCTGTGTTTCAAACCTGAAAAAGTTCAATTAATGAGAAATGAATGGTTTAAAGATTAAGGAAGTTGTTGACAATTCAAAGCGTCTCATCAAAGTTTCCGAATTCGATCGTAGCTAATATAGTACCCGTACCAAAAAGCGATGGGAGAACCGTGGTTCGTGGATTTGTGGGGACTTCGAATAAAGCGAGTCCGAAGATGACTTCCTCTACCTCACATTGACATATGCAGATAGACATCGCGTACTATCACGACATTATCCTTCGGATGGATATGCGGTTATAACCAAACCAAGATGGCCACGTGAAGATATTTACGCATCGCATTCACCAATGGGGAACATATCATATACAGTAATGCCATTCGATTGATCAAGCCGGAGCTACATACCAACGCAGACCGCAACTACACCCTACAAGCGAGCACAGATGCACAAAGAAGTTGAGGTATATAGGGGATGTGACATGATCAACAAACCAAGGAAAGAGAGGGGACATCGAAACCTTCGTGTTCTTCTACAAGGCTACGAAAGTACAACATGAAAGACTCAATCCCTTTAAAATGCACATCTGGGGGTAACATCCGGGAAGCTCCTCGATATGTCGTTAGCCAACGCGCAGAGAGAGTCAGATCCTTCAAAATCAAAGTCATCAAATGCCAACAACTCAAACAGAAAAAGAAGTCGTGAGATTCTCGAAAAGTGCGATATAAGTCGCATTCTATATCGAACCACGATGATTTGTGAGCCATTCTTTCAAGAAACTCAAAAACAGCTCATACCATGCTGATGATGATTGTCAAAAGGCGCTGCTGACCAATTTTAAGCCGAGATATTGGCTAAAACAACCAGCTGTTTGGGCGCCACCGCAACGAGATCAACCCTGGTTTATATCTCATGTAAGAATTAAAACCGCCGCGGTGCTATGTCACAAATCGAGGGAAGCGAAGAAAGAGTTATTTACTATCTAAGTAAGTAGTTTCGAATATGAGTGCAAATACCACAACCTAAAAGACATGCCTCGCTTCAGGCTGGCAACGGGAAGTTTACGCCACTATACGCTTAGTTACTACCAAGATATACTCGGAAATGGATTCAAATAAATACTTCGAGAAACTCCATTCCTGACGCCTGGGCAAGATGGGACTCGATGCTCTCACTGACAAATATGTGCCACCGAAAGTTAGGTAGTCACATTGTCACAATTCTTTTTCGCAAAATCCCATCAACGACAAGACAAACCAGGATACCTGGTCATTTCCCGACGAGGATATACTTCAAACAAGATATAGACTCCCGGACCTATACTTTGATGAGCATCCAACCAAGAGGATTGAACAGGAGCGTTGCTCATTTCCCTGAAGGTGAGCATACACGATCCAAACACCGACTGAGTGACAAACAACGCAGTATCATGAAGTCCTACTGACTACTGCCGCAGCAGTTTAGCATTCAAAACCTCCGAGTACATGGTGGGGACTCACTACCGATCATCAACCAAGTTACAGATCCTGAAGATCCTGGGCTTAAAGCTCGCACTCCCATCGTGCCAGATAGACCAAGTCGCTGCAATCTTCGATCATGAATATACCTACACCTACTTTCGAGGAAAAATCACGTCACGCTTCGCTAAACTCGCATCTTGATAAATACGCCGCATCACATGACGGAAATGCCTTTCAGATCAACGACGCCAGAGCACTACGCCCATCAAATCAGATTTAAGAGTGAGAAACGCACAGAACCCTTTGCCCAAGCAACTTAATTTCTTAAGCTTAATGGTACATCCATTGATATTGGACAAGAGGACAATGGCCGCCACGCTTATTTTCCATTGCATTCTCGACGCAAGGAGAATTATACAAAAGAACACCTCTTCGTAAGTCCACGCCTTGGTCATTCAAAGGCACGTAAAGGAATGGGAAGAAGTCCACACGGAGAAATGCGGTCTACATGAGTGGGCCCATGTGATGGCAAAAAGAAAATCACACGCCGGATATTATCGACCACAAACGGAATCCGAATCAAATGCACGTTTGAGACACCGCTATTAACAGTTAAATCTTCTGGAATGTACAACGGTCCTTTCCTTCTTATCATGGGTTTGACACCCTTTTTTTTTTTTGGCCATTTTCCTCGCATGGGAATCGATAATTTAAAGATAACCCTGCCTTATCAGAGGTCACCGCTTTCATTCTGGGTTATCACTATTTCACCAAATGGGTAGAAGGGCTTCGCCTAATCGGTCTCACGCCAAAAATGGGTAATTCATACAAAACATCATCATCCGATATGGTTGCCTACATGAGATCATTAGCTATAATGGGTCACACTTCCAGCGGGTAAACCGAGCAAATTGCTTAGCCAACACAAGATTAAGCGCATCACCACTCTTCACTTATGTAATTACGTATAACATGCGCAGAGAGGCAGAACAAGAATGTTGTCGATTCTCAAGAAAATGATCGACACCGCAGATTGCCAAGCAAGATACTCTTTCGCTACATGGGGGTACTCGACATTCCATTAACGCCACCTGGGCTACCTTTTCTATTCACTCACGACACGGAAGTCAATAAACTAGCCAGATACTGAGATACCATCTCATGCGATTTCTACTAGAGCCAACCTGAGGCTGGTATCAAAGGAGGGATAGATATGAAGAACTCATCCTCCTGATGAAACGTAGCTACGCGCCTTACATAATGTCCAAACATATCAAGCCCGCATCAACGAGCTCTTCAACAAAAGGGTTAGGCCAAGAAACATCAAAGAAGGAGACTTAGTACTCAAGTCGAGTTAGAGCTTTTACCCACACCTAAGGGAAAAATTCCAAACTAATTGGGCCGGACCATTTTGCAATCAAGTCCATACTCCTGTGGGGCGCATGTTAAATCACACCTAGATGGGAATGAATTTTCAAACCCCACAAACCTCACCAATAAACGGTATTATGCCTTAGAATAGAACAAAACGCGCTCGTAAACCCATGTGTCGCTTCCGGGCACTAAATAAACGCCCTGCCGCTGAAAAGGTTAAATGTCATCGTGCTCTTGCATTTTGATAAGTTTGTCATCCTCATAATCAAATAAACCAAATTCGCACTCTCCGCAGGCAAAGCTCATGCTTATTTTCTATGCTCATTAAGCTCTTGCTTCAAATAATTATTCTTTACATTTACTTAACCACGCGCAAGGGTTTGACTTCTTATGAATACGTGAGGTAATCCCTTTCACGGATTCAACCCATTATATCCAAAAATGTAAATAGAAGGATAGACGATTGTGATTTGATAATAATAAGTGAAAATCTCAAACGGTTTCATAAACCATTTAACCTTTTATCTCATTCACTTTCTAATAACAGATGTTATATAATAAAAATAGAAAGGCTAGGGATTCTAAAAATCCCTTCCTTTTTATTACAACAACAATAATAATAATCAAATAATAAATAAAGGACTCCATTCCTCCATCTTCCCTTGCCCTTATCATTCCTTTATCATATTTCGGTTACCGCACTTTGACTGGACGCCTGCACCACTTCCAGCACCTAATCACCAAATCTGCCATTTTCCTCGGGGCCCTTTACTTTTCCATTCTGGCCAACCACCATTTCTCTCACATGACGAGTAGTCTTTGATTTCTTTCAGGATGAATGACCGAAACCCGGCTTCTTCTTTCTCCCCTCCGCGATGTTTCTCCTTCTCTTTCTCTCTCGCACTAGAATCAATGTGCCCACGCTTCCTCGCCGCTTCCGGGGAGTTGTGCCTTTCTCCACTTTATAAGAATCACACTCACAAAGTATCAAGTGAGAAGTCAGAACTATGTTTTTGGCCCATTTAATGGCTCACTAGCCTCTTCGTCTCGTAGTGGGGTTACTATAGTCATGGGATTTGATTGGGCCTAGTGGATCGTCTCTGCTTTCAACCTAACTTGCTTTATCAATCTTTCCTAAAGATGCATACCATAAACTCAATCCTTAATGCGCACTGACTAGTGGGGATCCAAAGAAGATACCCAGCTGATGTACTTGCAGATGCCACCACGGCACGGATCACCCAATCACCCGCCATCATCATTTCTTCACCTTGTTCTTCTAATAGTCGCTGCATCTTGTTAAGTCCACCATGTACAAATCGCGCCCCTCATCGCACAACAAGAACGAGTATGATAGGAAAAAGTGATGAATCAAGCTCACATCAATTGAGTTGTCCATAAGCCAAAACCTACCAAGAGCGTGTATTAGACAAAAAAAAAAAAAAAAAACGCTTCGAAAAAAACGAAAAAAAAAAAAGAAGATGTGTCTTTACTCACAAAATGACGGATTCCCAAGAATCCAGACGCGTTGATTTTATTATCCAAAACCAAATGATCTCCTAAGCATAAAAGCAGTTCTTCCATAGCCTCCATTTGCTCAATAAGACCTAAAAGACTGGATCACTCTCAAATCCCATCAACGTGTCCTTGGAAGATATACACGTACAGCAAAACAAAACCAAATGCCTCCTCTCCCCGCAACATGGGAAACAGAGGGTCTTACCGTTAATGAATCCTACCAAAGTCCAATATCTCACACGTGGGTAATTAAGCTGATCCACCGCGTCTTAGTCACCCCAAGTCTCCTCGACTGCTCTTATACCCTTAGAAGTGGTTGAATGGCGTAAATGTTCGGGTCCCACCCACTAATAGCGACACCTTTCCTTGAAACGGCAAATATCACCTCCCTGGAACGCAAACATGATAATTCGGTCCCAATAGTCATGCATCCAAGAACTACAGCATTACCTTTAATGAAGTTTCAACCAACAAAGACTAAGGTTATAAGACCATGTCGTATTTCCATATTCGGGAGAAACTCAGTGGTCCATTTCTTCAGTGGATCTCCAAAGTATTCATAATGACAATTTTCTCAAGATTTATTTTGAAAGTTTTATGAATAGACGAGGAGGAGACTAAGAATTTGTGAATTAACGCCTGGCCGACGCTGCTATTTATACTAATTGTCGTTTCCAAAATCCGCCGTAATCCGACTGCTAGAGAACAGCAAAGACTGGGCCGCGCTTCTTCCAGGGACGCAGCCTCATGTCGCGCCTCTTCCCCAATCTCACTTCGTGATTTCCGCTGATCTTTCCTAATTCTATAACGAATAATTTCCTATTCCTACGGGATTTTATTTTGGTAAATACGAGCAGTTTACCATGTTTCAAGTTTCCTATTTTCACGGGCACGCATTTCGAGACGACATCGACAATTCGCCATTTTACTACATGTGCACATTTTCATTTTAGGAAATGGCATTTCATTTCCTCTCTCTATTTTTAAAAATTTAATTTCATCTGACATAATTTCCATTATAATTCATTTACTTTTTTTATCATTATTTTTATTTTCAATTTCATTTCACATCTCTAACTTACGTATTTCTTTTTTCTTTTTTTTTGTGTAACCCTCCTTGGTCCTGGCCATTTCTCCCAAGAAATTCGCTTCCTGCTCAGCCCCATTTTGCGCTCGATTAAGGCCATATGTATATAAATGTATGTTTTGCGTAATTTCATGTAAATTTTAGTAAAGATGACGGCACAGAACCGTTGTCTACCAAACTGTTTCAAGAACTAACCTCGCAGTATAAGCAACACAACCCAAACAAAGAAAGGCACTGTGCCATCGTATATACAAATGTACAGCAATCAAGCCGCCCGAACAAAGTCCAAAAGTCCAAATCAAGCCATGCGCCCAAACAGAGTCCAAAAATGTTTCAAAATCAAAATGTCCAAAATGTACAAGTCTACAAAATCCACAAAACTATCATGGCGCCCAATCTCGACAACTCTACTGTGACCTGCCATCTTGCTGCCTCGACCCGAGCTCAAAGAAGCGAGCCGTTCCTCCGAGATCGGGCCACTGCTTCTCTCCAAACTCAGCTACCTCGTAAACAAAGAATAAATTGGTTTGGCACAATCAATTCAAGTAAGATCGAAAATCGTTCAAAAATCAAATAAGGTTCACTGACTTACCTCATCACCGACGTAGTGCCTGGACGCATAGTCGCAGCCGGCTGGCCACCCTCCATAGCGCCATTGAACCGGGACGCGCGACCTACTATCAAAAAATTTCACCAAATCGAGCGAACTAATCAAATCGTGTTCTACACGTGTCATAATTTGAGGCTTACTCTCCGAATCAGATGCTGCCAGTCATCTAAGCCAGCATCCGTCATAGCTTACGTAAAGTCACGCAACTTTGAGATCGTCGTCCTCCCGGTCGCGCCAGTTGTACTGAGGGTCTTGGTATCTCTGGGGACTGATGCGCCGCCTAACCTCCTGGTAAAGACAATAATTAATCATGATCTTCGTCGTAATTCTCAAAATCAAAGAAAAAAGTAAAAGATACCACCACTACCGCCAAGATTTTCAACCTCCCGTAAAGGAACTCCGAGTTGTCCTCGCCAGGGAGAAGAAGGTTGTCGCCACCGGCACCCGCCCTGGTCCGCTCCTCTCACTCACCGTATGCCCCCAAACATCGTCTCCGGGAGGGACTGATGGAACCGTCAACGCGTCCCGAGAGCACTGACGAGCCAACCGTCGCCCAAATACCACACATGTGACCCATCGACGTCCTCAACAAGAACACTGACTGGCTCAGGGTCAAGGACTCGCTGACGTGGGGCGCCAACAGATTTCCGCCCAAGGTCCTGGGCACCCATCACATAATATAAAGGCAAAGATCATTCCTTATGGATCATTAAAACAAAGTATAAGAAGAGCAAATGAAACAAACGGGATACTCACGCCAAATTAAGAGTTTCACGTCCCGCCGTAGATTATCAGGAGAAGAACGCTCGCTTCTTTCGTCCCAGACATGACACTCCACCCTCACCACGGATAGGCCTTTCCACCGGCCTCGCCTCTGGGCGAGGCTCGGAAAGTAGAGTACACCACGTCAGAAAATGTAATAAATCAATGACGATCTTTCGCGATTTGATAAAGAAAGGAATTTACTTGGCCCAAAGGTCTATACCCAACAAGAGTCCAGTCCGACAGTCACAGGAGAAGTCCCTTCTCCATCAACTCCGGATGAACATGGCTCCCTTTCGCGAAGTTGGATGAGGACCGCGAAACCAAGAGTGACTCAGCCCCAACGTCCAGGGAACTCAGCCAAAGAAAGGGAAGGAAGCCATTATCGACCCTTTCGCTGTCCGAGGTAAATCAAGACAAACCACCAGCTACAGACGAGCTCCTTCCGTCAACAGACAGGAGGAGGAGCTGCTTCCTCCCATCGTATTGTCACCGCCATCAGCGCCGGTCTTCTCGAAAGTAGTCTTGACGTAAGTGTATCGGGCACAAACCTTGGGGTGATCGCAAGCCTTCGCGATAAGTTCCAGCCGACACCTCCCGCCTCGGCCGAGTCCGCTCATGGCGCTCCGCCACACCATCTCCTCGGCTCCCACACTTCTGCAGCACGGGGTAAGCCTGTAATCCTCCAGAGTGATTCACGACCTTACCAAAAAGGTGTGGAACGTTGAAGTCAGTGGTTCCAAAATTGGTCCAAGAAAGCGCGACTAAAGCCAAGGTTATAAATTTCCTTTCTGCGATATCCCTCTGCAGACTGGAATCAGAGGACCGACCGCTTCCACGCCGATCATGGCCCTCCTCCGCCACGACAATCGCTTGAAGGCTCCATCGCGCTGTAACCTGAGAACGACCTGATGTTCCCCGCCCCATACATTTGAATCCTATCTTTTAGTTTTGAATGATTTCGGAAGAAATGGACAAAAAGAATGAAAGAGGGATGAATAATGAGTGGTGAATTTTATTTACTAAGTTTTCACTCGTCTCCGAGAGATGTGACCGCAGCCCACACGAGGTGCTTACTTCTCCTGTGTCTTGCTTACGTAGAGCTCTTCTCACTGACGACTTTCTTAGCTCGCGACGCTGGGCCCGTCTCGCGGCCTCCTCCTCGACGGTCTTGGCCCTCGTGAGCCTCCGCCCGGGCTGCTATCACTGCATATGAAGGCCCTCATTTAAAGCTCTCAATAATGGGCCGTTGCCTATCTCCAATGGGAGCTCTCCTAAGTAGAAGCCCTCATCACTCGCAACATTAGAAGTAAATTCCAAAGCCAGGTTGCTGCTGACGACGAGCCTTGCTAGCGGGTTTCAGCCTTCAGCTCAATCGCTTCCTACTGCCATCCTTGGCCATATCTTCATCAAACCAATCGCTTATGTGATAAATCGTCAATTCAAGTCCAATTCAAAGCCTAACTGGTTCGAAATGGAAATTCAAACAACATTCGCTATAACTTTGATTATGTGCCTCAGAAAGGTGTCCCTAAAAGTTGTCACAAACCAAAATTCCAGATGGTAGGAAGTTTGCCCATCGCTCAAGGATCCCAAATATCAAATTTCATCGCCAATGGGCAATCCTAAGGCTATTTTCGGGCAAATTACGCCTCAATTCAGAAACCTCTCTCAAAATTCATTCAAAGGCTCAAAACTTGATGAAAATTGAAACTAATGCATGGTTATGTTCCTAACATCACCTACTATCCATTTCTAGTGTCAATTTGGCAAGGCAAAACCATTTGGAGGAAAAGCCCCAAATTTTCGATCAAAAGGGTCAAAATCCTAATTTTCGCGCTCAAAATTCAACGAACGAAGAAGATTAATGCAAGATTAAGACACATACCTCGATTAGTCATATTTAAAGCAAGCTTTTGAATCGAACTCATGGAAATGGTGAAGATTTGAGAGAGAAATGAGTGAATTGTGTTTCGAATGCAAATGAAACAAATCCTCCGATTTCGCTTACGCAGAAAGCCAACAGGGAAAAGACGCAGCAGCGCCGCGCTTTTCCAAGAGACGCCGCCTGTCGCGCCTCTTCCTTCCGTTCCCTCCACATGATTTTCAAAAATTCGTTATAAGTTCGTTATTTGTGAGCCCATCTTTTGCGCTTTCTTCCTCGATGCTATTTTACTCTTTTTGGCCCATTCGACGATCTTCTTTCGTCTCCGCCCGCATTTATCAAGCCGCAGCCGGATCGTTGCATATTATTATTCATTTGTCCCCAGCCATAAACAGCATTTTGATTGCTCACTCAAGATTTCTTCCATGACGATCAAGATGTTCCTAGTCATCAAAATATTTGTCCCTCAGAAGACAAGATTAAGCCACTCAAGATTTCTTCCATGACGATCAAGATGTTCCTAATTCACATTCCCCAACAAGAGTTCGCTTGAGACCGACGCAACACATTCAACCTCAAGTTTTTTTTGCAAGAGTTCGCTGAGACCGACGCCGGGATCCCCCAAATAGCTTTCTACCGACGTCCCCTTCATTCCTCACTATATTTTGTAGCTTCACGGAGTTCGACAGGTGTCGATCTCCGTGGTTCCTATACCCAAGCCTTAGCTATCCTTAAGTTGACCTTATTAGGCCTCCTTCCCGTCAATGCTTTCCTTTAGGGCCCCATACCCTAGCACAATCCTTATATACCCTTTAGGTCTTACCTTATGCTCATCCTTAGCTCCACCTCCTCAAGCATCTCGAGAAGAAGTCTCGTGTATGGTCTCTTTCTTATGGCTGGCGAGCCTCCTTACGTAGTCTAATGGACTTTAAACGACCCTCCCAGATAGTCGACATACTTCAAACACCTGACTGTTCTCGTCTGGGACTGAAATTACTCTGTTGGCCACATAGTCGCTGCCAGACCCGACGACTGATGATATATCACTTTCGCTCGTCTAAGCCTCACCAGCGGAATTCGGGATGACTGCTTCACCTCCCGCAAAACCACCCTGGCGATGATTGGGCCGCATGTCTGATACCACGAACTATTTCCAGGATGTGGGTCAGAAGAGATTATCACAAGTGATCGTCATTATTAAATGTCTACCTCTTGATGTTGTCATCTACGACCGACACGGCTGTTGGGCGCATTAGAGTACATTCGAGTCCCAAAAATCGCTTCCATTTTCTCGAGCAATCATTAAATCCCGAAAGTTCGAATGTTCTGAATGTCTGATATTCTATTCCATATTTCATAAATTTTATCTTTTTGGCAAATAATATCCCGTATTATTCATATAAGATATTAAGGAAATTATTTCACCTACCATAACTCAAACGCTGAAATCTTTCTTCAAATAGAGGAAACCCCCTCGGGAATAGACGAAGAGTCAGCGTTTCTTCCAAGAGACGCAGCGTCGCCGCCTTTTCCAGTTCTTTCCATGTTCCACGATCTTTCATATCTTTCCGAGATTCACTTCCAAAGAGTCTCCGAACCCTAATTCCTTCACGTGATTAGTATAAATAGGAGCCTTCGCTCATATTTCTCACGCGAGTGTCCGCCCTTCTCTTCTCCTTTGCATTCTAGACTTTGTTTACTATCGCGCCTACGTGCTTGAACTAACCACACGAAGTTTCGGATCTTTCCGGTACAACCCTCTCCGTCAGACATGACCGACCAATTTGACCAACTACACTTAATCAATCTTAATTAATTAATCGCTTTCCTCTACGAGGGCACTTTCTTTCAGATTCGCTACGAGCATCACTAATCGGCATCTTAGTCCTTCTCGCTTTCATTAACATAAGTCCGAGGTGTATAATCCTCTTTATTTATTGTATTTTACTTATTCATTATCATCAATTGTAAGGTTTATTACTTAAATACCATTAAAACCGATTTCTAAACCTTGTTAAAACCTCGCTTTTAAGTGGATTTCCGGCAGAGATAACCGTTTATAAAGGACGCAAGAATCATCTACTTCTTGAGGATCATAGCCTCGCCGCTACCAGGAGGGCCGCCATAGCTCGCCTTTCTTCTTCGCTTGTCCTCTAATTCGTTCGACCGCTTTTGCTTTCATTTGTCATAATTCTTCGCAACACATCTTAATTTGTGAACACTTAACGGGATCGCATCACCCAGACTACTTTTACCGAGCGAAAGCTCCAACAGGTCCACTTTCCCCCTGTCCGTTGTTTTCTTAGATTGATGGGGAGCACTATCTTCGGCCGAAAGGAGCCGAACAACATCACAAACACCGAGCTCTCCATCCTGGGCGGTTACCTGAACGTTGACTGCGAGGGTCCTTTTACCCTCAACATAGCTTACTTGACCGCCCAGTACTTTCAGGCCCTGGGGATGAAGGAGACGGGATCTATTGCTTGCGGTGGCATCGCCACCATTCTTGCCCGTTCCTTCTTCCCCGTTTGGCCTCGTGACTTGCAGTACCTCGAGGGAGAGAGGTATCTGAGTCTGGATGCCATGCTTTCTCAGCATTGGCTGACCCTAGACTACCAGACATGGAAGATAGACGGCTTCCTGTCTGTAGAGCTACCCTGTGACACTCTCCCCCGTCTAGCCCCTCTCCCTACTGTTGCTAGGGGCTCCCGACTTCCACCACTGCCTGACCTTCACCTTCCACTCCGACAACCTCCCACTGCACCCGCCGCCAAGAAGCGGCGTAGAGTTGAGACTGGAGAGGGGTCCACACCTTCAGGGCGTACCCAGCCTTCCACGGCTACTCCTATCCCGACCCCTACTCCTACTACTACTACCACTCCTACTCCCACTCCCACCGACCAGACACAGGCACAACCGGCACTATCGGCTACTTTCGTACCACCTCCTCCCTTTGTGGCGTCCGCGGTCATGGACCAAGGGCGTCGTGATGGTTTGTTGCTTGAGATTGCAGAGCGTCAGGCTCGTATGGAGAGGGACATCGCCCTGGCCTTGAACCCTCTGTACGAGTACCACTTGAGGTGACTGTAATACTCCGTATCTATAAGTCTTGGGGTACTCTATCGAGTAGGCCTTACTCTCTCGAGTAAGGGTAAGTTGCGAAATAAAATAGTTTCTGACCTGTTGGGTACTCGATCGAGTAGCTGGGGCACTCGATCGAGTAAGGGGGTACTCGATCGAGTACCTTGGGTACTCGATCGAGTGTCCGGTTTTACGGGGAGTTTTCTCGTGTTTTGTTAATTATGCGATTAAGGTATTTAAGCTTCATCGTCATTATTCTAAATCACTTTTACAAAACCTAAATTCCTGTTTAAGAGAGAAAGCAAACAAGTTCATCTGCTTAATCGCATTCTTAGCAATTCCGAGTTCGACGGTCGGTTCTTGTCGTTGTTCGTACCGTTGAGTTCCTTGCGTCGAGGGTAAGATCTATGCACCCTTTTATTGTGTTTCCTTCGATTTGGTTAAACCCTAATTTAGAGATTGGGGGTTTTATGTGTAGTATGTGATGTGGTAGTCTCTATGTGTTGTATGATAGGAGGAGGGTTCATAGAAGAGGCTTTTTGACTGTGATGAAGAGAGACCGTCGATTGTGTGCATACAGGTAGGATTTCCTACTTAGTATTAGTCCCATAATGGGATATTGGTTGATGCATTGTATTTGGTTGTTTGCTATAATAATTGTATTGCGATTGTGGTTGTGATCGTTGTTGATGGTTCGCGAGGCGTGGCCTCTACCGAGTGGGGTCACTTGCGGGAGTGACTTCACGCCCTAGTTTCGCCTTCTGTGGAACCCGCCACGGAAGGGATGTGCACATTAATGGACAGGGTTTATCGCTCATTATGAGGAGCGGGGATTTGATGGGTATGGTCGCGGTCCCCCATGGCAGTAATGGGTCCAAAGGGTGGGTCAAGATTGAGATGATTGGAATCGATGGGTTGTATGTGTGTGTGACAGTTGTCGTTCTGTTTATCTTATCATTGTTGTTTATATTGATTGTGTGATTAAGATCGACCGGTGTTGTTTTGTAAACTGCGGTGATCCATTCGGGGATGGTGAGCAGATATTGAGCAGGTATTGAGATGAGTACTGGGATATCTGGGATGCCACGACATGATGATAGGAGTCTTCCGCTGTAGCCTTTAGTTTATTTACATTTCATTAGAACGATCAGTTTGAAATCATGTATCGTACTTTTGGTTTGGTTTTGAGGATTGTAACTATTCGCTAAACTATTTATATTAAACGTTATTTCTTCATTGTTGTTTGATTATCATTGCCTCGGTAACCGAGATGGTAATGTCTTCATACCTAGTGGTCCTGGTAAGGCACTTGGAGTATGGGGGTGTTACAAATGGTATCGAGCGACGATCCCGAAACTCGTAACCAATGAACCTAATGAACATAGGGAGTCAATTAAAATGAACCCGGGGTAAAAGTTGTAGGAGCTAGTGCAAAGGCTTGGGAGACGTCCCCGAAGTCGCAGGGTCGCCCTACAACTTTGAACCGGTCACATGGGGGAAGTGTTTGTCGAGTCGTATGTGCGTTTGGTTAACTTGTGTAAGAATGTGGTGAAATGTGTTAATTGTTGGGTGTTGGAGTAGAAAGTTTAGCATGTGAAAGAAAATGGTGATATGTGGGAATTTGTTGATGAGATGATAACATGTTGGATGATTTACAATGTGGCATTTAATAACATGATGAAATGATCTCGTAGATGGTAGAAAAGATGCGTAACATGTGTATTATGATATAATGTGGTTTATAAGTTTAGCATGTTAGCATATGACGTAACATGCGGGTAGCTTTTATGTATTAGCGTGACTCGATCGAGTGGGACTGACTCGATCGGGTGGGTTTTTGACGATTTTGAGTCCAGAATCGTGTTTTTGGGCACTCGATCGAGTAACTAGGGGTACTCGATCGAGTAGGGGGTCACTCGATCGAGTAGCCTAGATACTCGATCGAGTAGGTAAGAGATCAGAAGGTCTGTTAAGGTCTGATGTTTGGGTACTCGATCGAGTATGTTGGGCACTCGATCGAGTAGCCAGTTACTCGATCGAGTGGGTTTGGGAACTCGATCGAGTAGGGTCTGGGTGTCGTGTCTTCGTGTTTTGAAGTTTAGTACGTATGTTCATATCTACCCTTTCTTATATATGTATAGTTTCAAGATGCCGCCCAAGAGAACTGCTTTGTATGCGAGAGCTGAGCTTATGACCGTGGATGACATCGTTAAGATGTTAGAGCACCAGGATGCTCTTACTGAGACCCTAAAGAAAGTGAATGAGGATAAGAATAAGGATAAGGAGAAGGAGGTTGACCATTCAAAAATCAGCCTTTACATAGCGAGGTTTAACCCGAAAGAGTACAAGGGAGTTGGGGAACCTAACCTTCTTGATAGTTGGCTGAGAGAGATGGAGAACATATTAGATTTGGTTCACTGTCCCGATGAGATGAGGTGGAACACGCTGCGTTCTATCCGAGGGAGGCAGGTGGCAAGTGGTGGGATTCGGTGAAGGTGAGTGCTAAGGAAATATATACCAACCAAGGCTTACCCGCTATACCTTGGGAGGAGTTTCGTAGGGCTGTGAGGAAGGAGTTTGTACCGGAACATGTGAGGAGTAAGATGAGAGAAGAGTTTGATGGTTTTAAGATGATCATTTGAGATGTCTGTGGCTGAGTTCTACACAGTGTTCAATGAGAAGTCTAGGTATGCCGAGGATATGGGTTTGAGTGAGGAGAATCTGGCATTGAGGTTTGAGAGGGGGTTGACCCTAAGATTATGGATAAGTTACCCGTGGGAATCCTTCTGAGATGTTAAGGAAGCTTATGAGAGAGCTGGGAGAGCTGAGAGGTTGGTGGAGATGGCTCAGGAGAGGTTAGGTGGTGAGAAGAGGAAGTCTGAGAGCGAGGGTGGTGGCCAATCGAATCACAAGAAAGGCAACCACAATCAGTCTAAGGGATTTTCTTTCGGGTCTGGGTTCAGTGCTGGGGCTTCCTTTGGGCGTGGCCGTGGAAGTGTGAGTAATAGTTGGGGAGTGACCTGCTATAGTTGTGGTGGTGTAGGCCACAAGAGACATGAGTGCACAAGTGCACCAGATCTTTCCGAGACTCGCGCAGAGCTTCGCGAGCAACAGACCGGCTGGATCATGGCCAAACCGGGGAAGTCAGAGTTACCAGAGTGGAGGCAACCGCAACGGCGGTAATTCTTATCAGAAACCACCAGCGAACAACAACAACAATCAAGGGTCGGGTGCTAAGCCGACCACCTCGGCCAGTACTGTCCAGGGAGGTGGGCAGAAGACCAGTGGCAAGTTATTCATGATGGAGAAGAAAGCGAAAGAGAGGAAGATGCGCACGTTATCACCAGACATTCCTTGTTAATGGTATTCCTACCTTTGTTTTGTTTGATTCGGGGGCTTCTCAGTCGTTTGTGTCTTCGAGTCATGTCAAACAGTTGGGTTTGAGAGTATATGAGTCTGTTAGTGAGCAAGTTTTCATACCTTCGGGTGAGTCTGTATCGTGTGGGAGATTGTTCAGAGATGTATCTTTGATAGTTGGGCAAGTTGATTTCCCGGTAGACTTACTAGAGTTTCCTTTTAACGGTTTTGAGATGATAGTCGGGATGGATTGGTTAGGAAAGTATAAAGCTAAGATAGACTGTCATCAAAAGAAAGTGTCTTTAAGAGGTCCTAAGGGCGTTAGTGTGTCTTATCGTGGGTTTCTAGTCAAACCCAAAGTTAAGTTGATTGCAGCTGTTACCTTGAAGTCTTATCTGAGGAAGGGATGTCCTTTGATCTTGTGCCATGTGAGAGATGACCGGATAGAGAGTCCGACAGTTGATGAGATACCGGTGGTGGGAGAGTTTGCGAGATGTTTTTCAGAGGAGATTAGGGGTTGCCACCGAAGAGGGAGATAGATTTCACCGTTGAGTTGAGGCCAGGGACGGGGCCAATCTCTAAGGCACCGTACCGTATGGGTCCTAAGGAGATGGAGGAACTTAGGAAGTAGTTGGATGATCTAATAGAGAAGGGATACATTAGACCAAGTGTATCGCCGTGGGGAGCACCGATTTTTTCGTGAAGAAGAAAGATGGGAGTTTGAGGTTATGCATAGATTACAGGGAGCCGAACCGTGTGACGATAAAGAACAAGTATCCTTTGCCAAGGATAGATGACCTGTTTGATCGTTGAGCGGTGCAAATGCAGTCTTTTCTAAGATTGATTTGAGGTCGGGGTACCATCGGTGAAGATTAGAGAGGTGGACATACCAAAGACTGACTTTCACGTCGAGGTATGGCCATTATGAGTATGTGGTGATGCCGTTTGGGTTGTATAATGCGCCGGCAGTGTTTATGGATTTGATGAACAGAATTTTTAGACAGTTCTTGGACCAGTTTGTAGTGGTGTTTATCGATGATATCTTAGTCTACTCTAAGACTAAGGAGGAGCATGAGGAGCATCTAAGGATCGTGTTGCAGACTTTGAGGGATCATGAGTTGTATGCTAAGCTGTCCAAGTGTGAGTTCTGGTTAGAGAAAGTTGCTTTTCTGGGGCATGTGATCTCTAAAGATGGGGTAGCTGTGGATCCGGCGAAGATTGAGGCAGTGACAAAATGGGAAGCACCGAAGAACGTTGCTGAGGTTAGGAGTTTCTTGGGTTTAGCTGGATACTACAGACGGTTCGTGAAGGATTTCTCCAAGTTAGCTAGACCGATGACAGCGTTGATAAGGAAAGAGAACAGGTTTCGTTGGGATGAGAGTTGTGAGACGGCGTTCCAAACATTAAAGGAGCGTTTGACCATAGCTCCTGTCTTAGCATTTCCTGAAGGGAGCGAGAACTTTGAGGTTTATACGGATGCCTCGAAGAATGGGCTGGGATGTGTGTTGATGCAGAATGGTAAAGTGATTGCCTATGCTTCTAGGCAATTGAAGCCTTATGAGGAGAACTACCCTACTCATGATCTGGAGTTGGGTACAGTGGTGTTTGCTCTCAAGATTTGGAGACATTACCTTTATGGAGCAATCTTTAAGGTATTTTCTGATCACAAGAGTCTCAAGTACATCTTCACGCAGAAGGAGTTGAACATGAGACAGAGGAGGTGGATGGAGCTGATTGGCGATTATGACATGGAAATCATCTACCATGAAGGGAAAGCCAATGTTGTAGCTGATGCTTTGAGTAGGAAGAGTGTACATTCCCTATGTACAGCTCTATCTTTGATGAGGCTGAGGGATGAGGTAGCGAGTTTTGGGATACATATGATGCAGAAAGGAGATGCCATGGGTGATATGACAGTACATCTGGAGTTTTATGATGATATTCGGGGTAAGCAGGCTTTGGATCCTAGGATAGTGGAGTGGAGAGCTGGAGTAGAGAAAGGGACAGTGTCCCGATTTTCTATTCATACAGATGGTAGTTTGAGGTTTGATGGCAGGTGGTGTGTTCCTAATGATGAGGATTTGAAAAAGACAATCATGACAGAGGCACATTGCACACCATATTCAGTTCATCCAGGTGGAGACAAGCTATACAAGGATTTGAAGAAAACGTTTTGGTGGCCTGGGATGAAGAAAGAGACAGCTGAGTTTGTGTCCCGTTGTTTGACATGCCAGAGAGTTAAAGGGGAACAGAGACGACCACAAGGTAAGATTCAGTCTTTAGAGGTACCTGAGTGGAAGTGGGAATCCATTTCCATGGATTTCATTGTGGGTTTGCCAAAGAGTCAACAAGGTAACAACATGATTTGGGTGATAGTGGATCGTCTGACCAAGTCAGCTCACTTTGTTCCAATGAAAGATACATGGACTAAGGCACAATTGGCTATGGCCTATCGAAAGAACGTGCTTAAGTTACATGGAGTCCCTAAGGACATAGTGTCTGACAGAGATGCGAGGTTTATATCGAGGTTTTGGAAGGAGTTGCAGGAATCGTTGGGAACAACTTTGAAGATGAGTACAGCATTTCATCCTGCGACAGACGGGCAGACTGAGAGAACAATCAAGACTCTTGAGGATATGTTGCGAGCTTGTGTGATGGATTTTGGTGGTAGCTGGGAGCAGAGGTTGGACTTGATAGAATTTTCTTACAATAACAGCTATCACACCAGTATAGGTATGGCACCGTTTGAGGCTTTGTATGGGAGGAGATGTAGGAGTCCAATCTGTTGGGACGATAGTGCTGAGGCAGTGGTTTTAGGACCAGAGATGGTGCATGAGATGGTGGAACAGATTAAGATGATCAGGGAACGGATGAGAGCAGCCTAGGATCGACAAAAGAGTTATGCAGATCTACATCGTCGGGACATAGAGTTTCAAGTTGGGGACAAGGTTCTTTTGAAAGTTTCTCCTATGCGCGGGGTTATGAGATTTGGGAAGAAAGGCAAGCTAAGTCAGAAGTTTATAGGGCCTTATGAGATCTTAGAGCGAGTTGGGGAAGTTGCTTATTGTCTGGCTTTACCAGCTGCGTTAGAGAGAGTGCATAATGTGTTTCATGTATCGCAGCTGCGGAAGTATGTGAGTGACCCGTCACATGTGTTGGAGGCAGAGAGCTTAGAGCTAGATGAGTCCTTATCATATCTTGAGGTGCCTAAGCAAATTCTAGACCGAAAGGTTAGAAAGACTAGGGGAGGTGAGACAGTTTTACTTAAGATCCTGTGGTCTAACCACGAGACCGAGGAAGCTACATGGGAGCCAGAGGAAGCTATGAAAGAGCGTTACCCTTTCCTTTTTGATCAGGTATGTATGGTTACGGGGACGTAACCTTGTTTCTTTTAGGGGGGTAGGAGATGATCGCGAGCAGTTTTGAAGAGTTTTATACCCCTTTTATATGTTGTGTCGGTGTGTTTGTCGGGATGAGTTGGGTTAGTGTCATGTTTTATGTTGAATTTTGTTTGACTTTTGAGTCGGGAATGTTGTGGGAGTACCTTTGTTTAGTAGTGGTTTGAACTTCGGGGACGAAGTTCCTTTTAAGGAGGGAAGACTGTAATACTCCGTATTTATAAGTCTTGGGGTACTCTATCGAGTAGGCCTTACTCTGTCGAGTAAGGGTAAGTTGCGAAATAAAATAGTTTCTGACCTGTTGGGTACTCGATCGAGTAGCTGGGGCACTCGATCGAGTAAGGGGGTACTCGATCGAGTACCTTGGGTACTCGATCGAGTGTCCGGTTTTACGGGGAGTTTTCTCGAGTTTTGTTAATTATGCGATTAAGGTATTTAAGCTTCATCGTCATTATTCTAAATCACTTTTACAAAACCTAAATTCCTGTTTAAGAGAGAAAGCAAACAAGTTCATCTTCTTAATCGCATTCTTAGCAATTTCGGAGTTCGACGGTCGAGTTCTTGTCGTTGTTCGTACCGTTGAGTTCCTTGCGTCGAGGGTAAGATCTATGCACCCTTTTTATTGTGTTTCCTTCGATTTGGTTAAACCCTAATTTAGAGATTGGGGGTTTTATGTGTAGTATGTGATGTGGTAGTCTCTATGTGTTGTATGATAGGAGGAGGGTTCATAGAAGAGGCTTTTTGACTCAGCAGTAGAGACCGTCTGATTGTGTGCATACCAGGTAGGATTTCCTACTCAGTATTAGTCCATAATAGGATATTGGTTGATGCATTGTATTTGGTTGTTTGCTATAATAATTGTATTGTGATTGTGGTTGTGATCGTTGTTGATGGTTCGCGAGGCGTGGCCTCTACCGGGAGTGGGGTCACTTGCGGGAGTGACTTCACGCCCTAGTTTCGCCTTCTGTGGAACCCGCCACGGAAGGGATGTGCACATTAATGGACGGGGTTTATCGCTCATTATGAGGAGCGGGGATTTGGTGGGTACGGCCTGCGGTCCCCCATCGCGGTGGTGGTCCAGTGGACGGTCAAGATTGAGATGATTGGAATCGATGGGTTGTGTGTGTGTGTGATGATTAAGCTGTCTGTTTATCTTATCATTGTTGTTTATATTGATTGTGTGATTAGTACCGACCCCGGTGTTGTTTTGTAAACTGCGGTGATCCATTCGGGGATGGTGAGCAGATATTGAGCAGGTATTGAGATGAGTCTTGGGATATTTGGGATGCCACGACATGATGATAGGAGTCTTCCGCTGTAGCCTTTAGTTTATTTACATTTCAGTTAGAACAGTCAGTTTGAAATCATGTATCGTACTTTTGGTTTGGTTTTGAGGATTGAAACTATTCGCTAAACTATTTATATTAAACGTTGTTTCTTTATTGTTGTTTGATTATCATTGCCTCGGGTAACCGAGATGGTAATGTCTTCATACCTGAGTGGTCCTGGTAAGGCACTTGGAGTATGGGGGTGTTACAGTGACACCGTCCGATCCCAGAGGGTTGGTCACACCCTTCCTTCTACCGGTACCCAGCTGAGGGGTACCCGGAGTCTGCTGAGGAGGAGGAGGACGAGGACCCTGAGGTGGCTGTGGAGAGAGCTCGCGCTGAGGAGCGGAGGAGGAGAGAGGAGGAGAGAGATCCTGAGTTCCGGGTAGAGGACGTCCGCGACAGCGACGACTATGCTGACGAGTAGCTACTGGTCTACCCACTTCCCCAGTTTTCTGGCTGGTTTGGGGAAGTTCGCATTTTGTATGTATATCTTACTCTTTTATTTTGTCTCCTTTTATTTATTGTTTTTATTTATTTATTGGTTGTATATTCCCGTTCCCCTGTATATATCTGCTGGTGTATGCTGGAGGACAACGAGGGCGTTGTCCGTTCTGGTTTGGGGAGGGTATTGCATCCTTTTGAGTCTGCATTTGCATTTGTTCTGCATTCACGTTTATTTTTCAGCTTTGCATTGTTGTTTATTTCATTAAAAATTCAAAAATCACAAAAATATTAGAAAATTTAAAAAAAATCAAAAATTTCACGTTTATTTTTGCATATAGGTTGAGTCGGAACGGTAGATTTCCGTGATGATAATGCACTATAACTTGTCTTTTCACTTGAGCCTTGCACTTCTTTTGATAGTTATTAGCTTTGTCATACGCATAGTCTACGAGTTTCTGTTCAAATATAGCTGACTGTTTAGACTTGACCTGAAAATTTGGCAAACTACATTCATGACCAGTTCATTAGGAATTGAGAGTAGTACTCCTTGCATAGCATGTTCATCTATTTTGCACTTTTATGACATTGAATTTCTTATCAAATGCACATATTCGGGTTTGTGGTTGGTGTCACATGCAGGGAGGTGCTTGCAAATTGTCCCTTTTCCTTATATTTTTCACCCATTTAGCTCCACATAAGCCAAATTTGCCTTTTTGACCCATTAGCTACATCCAAACTTAAGCCTGCCTAGTCAAGCTAGTTTTAGTATGTTCTTTTGTGGTATGATTTTCCGTCTGCAGTTTGACCCGTATCTTTTGTATAGAGTTGGTGTAAATAGAGGAAGGAGGAAAAAAAGAAAAAAAGAATTGAAAAAAGAAAAAAAAAAAAAGAAAAAACGTGAAAGAACGAAAAAGAAAAAAAGAAAAATGAAGAAAAAAGAAAGCTGATCACGTGGAGAAAGAAAGAAAGAAAAAAAAAAGTTGAAAAAAAAGAGTTTAATTTGTTTTATTTGGTTCATTTAGACGGTGTTAAAAAAAAGGAAGTTTTTGACCGTCTCAATCCTCCACTCTTATTCTATATTTTTGAGGAGATTGTGTTTGAGTTTAGTGAGTTGTGTGCCAAATGAAGGGCACTTGTACTTAGTTTTTCAGTCAGTTGAGATTCGGATGGTTTATATGGTCCTGTTAGGAACTAGCTTGACGCTTTTACCTCCACATTACCATAACTTGTTTTGGCTTTTCTCACCTGAACCTCACTATTCCCATATTATTTGTAAGCCCTCGGCTGTGACGGACATTATTGGTTGGAATGTGTGCATTAGTACTTGAATTGTCTTTCATTTTTGTTGCATGCATGCTATGTAGGTCGCAGTTAGGTGAGTGACTGTCTTTTCTTCTCTCTTTTACATATAACATTCACCCTTTGCTTCATGAGAGAAGAGTGACCACGAGAGAGTCCGATTTTGTTGGTCTTGCAAGGTCGATAGGTTGGCTATATTTCGAATGATTATAACTCGTTTGCGTATTGATCGCTTAGCTTTAATTTGTTAGTTTTTGTTGCATTAAACGGGTTCAAGTAGACAAGTTAAGCTAGCTCTGAGTTTTCATTTCCGTTCCATTAGTTGCATTTTAGTTTACTCGAGGACGAGTAAAGGTTCGGTTTGGGGAGATTTGATACGTGCATTTTGTATAGTCTTTTTTAGCCTATTTCAGCACGTATTTCCATGCATTTTTATACTGTTTTTATAGTATTTTGCCCCGAATTGGCTACTTTGGTTTGTTTTGTCCGTTTTGTAGAAATGAACGCGAAAGTAGTGGAATCGTACCCTTTTTCGTCCTTTTTGCATGCATTTAGAGGAGACGGGATTTTCCTGAGTGAGATACTGCATTGGGAAGCGTCAAGGCACGGTTTACGAGGCAGTCGAGCATGGACTTAAGCTGATTTAAAGAAAGAAGACTCGATCGAGTTATTTTTACGTCCCCAGTTGGTCGATCGAGTAGTTTTCTACTCGATCCAAAGTTGCTGAAAAGGGAGTTACTCGATCGAGTAACTATCCTACTCGATCAAGTAGATTGTGCTGAGGTTTGCTCGATCGAGTGGTTTTATTCCACTCGATCGAGTGGTTTCTGCTGTTATGGGCTTTAATTAGCCCGTGATTTGTTTTATTTCGCAAAACTTATCTATTTTCCTATTTAAGCACGCTTTACTAGGTCATTAGCATGGATCTTTCATCTTAATCAGTTTTACACAGAGAACTTTATTACGTTGCTTTTCCTTATTCACTGTAACTTTACTTTGGGATTACTTTGGGTCGGTCGAATGCACGGCGACGGTACCAAACAAAATGTGTAAGGCTTGTGTTTACGTTCGGTAGGTCGTAAACACGTGTCGATTTTGTGACTTAGGAAGTCGGGTCTAGAAGTTTAAGGGAGAAGGAGGGGGTGGACGCTCGCGTGAAGATTATGGTGTGTGATGGTGGGTATTTATAGAGAAATGTGGGATGGTAGGTTGGTTTAGTTTGCTTAGAGGCTAAGCAGACACCCCAAAGAGGCGCGAGCCACCTAGTGATTGAAAGGGCTTTACTGTCCCTTTCAATTTGGACGTGGCCTTTGCTCTATCTATTATTTGGTTGGTTTGATTTGTGGTAATCAAATAGGATGTAATGTAATAATATGGGCACCTAATAAGATGATTTTGGGTGTTACTTGAGGTAGGTGTTTTGTGTGCTTGACTCGGGTTTGACCCGTGTAAGTCGGGATTTGAATTTGGAGTCGGTTTTTGGGCCGGTGTCGGTTTTGACTCTAATTTTGGTCATTTTAATGAAAATGGCAAGATAAAACCATTCATGGCATTATTTTCGACATTCGAGATTTGGGTTGACTCGGGTTGACTTAGGTTGACTCGAGTTGCGGGTTTTTGAGTCGGTTTTTGGTCCGAAGACGGTTTTGACTCTAATTATAGTCATTTTAATGGAAATTACATGATAAAGACATTCATGGCATTATTTTTGACATTCAAGATTGGGGTTGACTCGGGTTGACTCGAGTTGCGGGTTTCTGAGTCGGTTTTGGGTCTGAAGACTGTTTTAACTCTAAATAGTGTTATTTTAATGCAAATGAAGTTAGAAAACTTTTGAAATCATTTTTCATATCCGAGTAGTGCATTAAACTGTCTCATGTATAGCCAATCTACGTACGCATATCAAAAACACATTATAGTCCGATCATCGTCGGGTGGTTTTTGGAAGGTGCAGATACTGGGTATCTACAGAGCCCCCACTTTGACTGAGGCTTGGACAGGGCAAATGTCAAATTATAGCCTCCAGGTCAATCAAATATTACAACCTAAAGACCATTGCGACGTCGAGGCGACTCAAAAGGGTTTGAGCCAATGACCTGCCGTCGGGAAGGGCGGCGTCGAGGCGACTCGGGGATTCGAGCCTACGACCTGCCGTCGGGAACATTTTAGAGTCTGTAAACTTCTGATTTGGGTCGTTTAAAGTCCATTATAGTACATATAAAGGCTCGCCAGCCATAAGAGGGAGTCATACCTGAGGCATCTTCGGGATACTTCCTTGAAGCATTTGCGCGCAAAGACTCGCCAACCTTGTTGAAGTTGCATTTGGAGGCTTGCCAGCTATAGGAAGGAGTTATACCTGAGGCATCTTCAGGATATGTCCTTGAATTGTTTGCACACAAAGGCTCGCCAGCCGTGTTGAATGTGATGTGTTTTAAGGCTCGCCAACCATAAGAAGGAGTTATACCTGAGGCATCTTCGGGATATGTCCTTGAATTTTTTGCGCGCAAAGGCTCGCCAACCATGTTGAATGTGATTCGTTTTAAGGCTCGCCAGCCATATTCAATGTGCGTTTTGAGGCTTGCCAGCCATTGATGGTCGAATGATCGACTGTGGGAAATAGCCTGAAACATCGGGCTTATTTTGGGATATTGTCTGGTAATGACTTCAAGCCAGGTTGACGTTGATATGTTCGGCTAGGGAGAGACGAACTTCAACTTGTTGGGGGTCCTAAATGAACTCTGTGGGGATAAATCATATAAGCAAAGCTCTATGGAAAACCATTTAGGGAGAGCGCTGCATCAGGATCGTGAATGGTATTGTGAGGGTTTTTGAAAGACCTGTGTGACTTCCATTTGAAAATCGGCACTTGCTGGGGAGTTATAAACTCCTCAGGACTTGCCGGGGATACGAGTTGCTACTCGTTGGGAGGTAGCGTATGCCATGTAATTGATGCGGTTGAAGCCCTTGGACTTGACGGGTCACCGTTTGTTGGGAAGAACCCAGTACTCAGTTGGAGTGAGTTTGTCTTCTCAAGATTACGTGCATGGTTAGTGACCACATAAATCCGCAGTCGCATAGACAAGCACGTTGAATGCAAGCATATAAAGAATATAAGCACGTAAGCACATAAGCATGTGAGCAGCTAGCATATAAGCAACTAGCATGTAAGCATATAAGCATATAAGCACGTAAGCACATAAGCATGTGAGCAGTTAGCATATAAGCAACTAGCATGTAATGTCTCACGCGAAGGGACATAGAAGTTTTGAATGTTGTGAAGCTTAAAGGCGAGTCTTGTTAGATTGGAGACACGTGACCATTGCGACATTGACCCACACGGATGCATTTTGACAGACTGACAAACAGACGGTCGTGAACGTGATATAAAGTCAGTATCGACACGACACGGGGGTGACTCTGACATACTTTGCTTATGTGTGTGAAACCCTTTGCCAAGAATGGGTGACAGCGCGTATCAAATCCCTGAGGTAGAAGGTCCGCTCGGCTGGGGAACACGAATTGATTATCTTCTCCGGACATCTTTGATACCATTCACTTATTTGAGATCCCTTCTCGAGGTATGATGATTCGGAGTGCGGAACCAAGACCTTGTCATCGTCCGAACCGAGCACTAGGGTATGGGCGGCTTTATTTTTGACTGTAGCTGAGACTCAAAGGATTTTTGAGGATAAAGGACGGGTAGCGTCTTGAAAGAGAAGCCCTCAGAGTGAGAAGGTGGAAATTTGATAAAAGAAGGAATGGGCGACATCTTAAGGAAGAAGCCCCCAGTAAAGAGGTATAAGATTAAATTTTACAGCTAGGCGGGTTGCTTTTGAGGATTGATGTTGACGGTTGAGATTGAAAGGGGTATGCAGTTGAGTCCTTGTTGGGGGACTGCCTACGTATTCGCGTGTTTGCGAAATCAAACCCGGTCGTAGTTCTGAGCTGGTTTTTGAGGATTAAAAATTGGAAATGTTATGAAAGGATTATGCGGTTATGCCCTTGTAATAGGAGTGCCTACGTATTCGCGTATTTGCGAAATCAAACCAGATCGTAGTTTTGCGCTGTGTGTGCAATGGGTTGCAAATTGAAAGTGTGAAAATTGAATGTGTGTGGGGGTGTGGTTGTGTCCTAGTAATAGGACTGCCTACGTATTCACGTGGTGTGAAATCAAACCAGATCGTAGTTCTACGTGTGTGTTGATAATTGATTTTGAGGTGTATGGTTGTGTCCTTGAAGGACTGCCTACGTATTCACGTGAAGTGAAATCAAACCAGATCGTAGTTCTGAATGTGTTTTGATAATTGATTTTGAGGTGTATGGTTGTGTCCTTGAAGGACTGCCTACGTATTCACGTGAAGTGAAATCAAACCAGATCGTAGTTCTGAATGTCTGTGCCTAAGTGAGTTGTTAGGACCTTAAAGTGTGAGGGTCATGACGGTAAAAGCCGTTTGGTGACTCGAAAATTGATTTGAGAGAATTCCTCCTTGATCATGAATCGAAGAGGTGTAATTTGTGAAAATGTTCCTTATCCGTGTCTGGGTCAGGGTGATAATGGCTTCGACATTATGGAATGTAGAGCTTGGTAATAATGGGTTTGTTTGTGTAATACAACGGTTTTATGAGTCTCTGGGTACTCTATCGAGTGGGCCTTACTCTGTCGAGTAAGTGTGTTTTGCGTTTTAAAATAGTTTCTGACCTGTTGGGTACTCGATCGAGTAGCCTTGGTACTCGATCGAGTAAGCGGCACTCGATCGAGTACGTTAGTTACTCGATCGAGTAAGTGTGTTTTACGGGGTTGTTTTGACGGGTTTTGCTAATAACGCGAGTTTGATATAAAAGGTTTCCGTCAGTTTATTTCATCATTTTTAACCTTACTAAACCTTTCAAAAGAAAAAGGAGTTACGTAGTTCTCTCTCGTCGCGTTGTTGGCAAATCCCCAAGGCTAGGAGTGTCGGATCATCTTGTTCTTTGTTCTCTTGTGTTCCTTGCGTCAAGGGTAAGATCTACATGCCAATTTTATAGTATTTAGTTAACTTTGTTTAAACCCTAATTTTGGGAATTGGGGATTTGTGTTAGTTTTGTAATGGTTAGTAATTATGTGATTATATGTTAGGAGGAGGATTCATAGAAGAGGAATTTTGATACAGCTGTTGAGACCGTCTGATTGTGTTGCTGTTCCAAGTAGGGTTTCCCTACTGAGTATTAGTCCCATGATGTGTTGATTGGTGTTTGAGATTGTTGAATATTATCATACTCGTATTGTGATAGTTGTTGGATTTGATTGTTGGTTGTAGCTGTGATTGATTGTATCTGTCTGTGTTCTTCGGGGTGCGTCCCTGGCTGAGTGGAGTCACTTGCGGGAGTGGCTTCACGCCCATGATTCGCCTTCTGTGGAACCCGCCACAGAAGGGATGTCCACATTAATGGATTTGGGTTTATCGCTCGATGGAGATGAGCGGGCTTAGGTGGGAACGGCTGCGGTCCCCCACTGGCGGCGAGGAGTGACCTGTTGCGATGGGCACTCTCGCAGGGCTACACACTTTAGTGTGTAGTCAGGATTGTGCAGTTGGGTTTGGAGTTCGGAGAATATCTGTGATGATTGAGCTGTTTGTTTTACTGTGTTATTGGTTTATATAAAGTGTGATTAGTACTGACCCCGTTTAATGTTTTAAAAACTGTGGTGATCCATTCGGGGGTGGTGAGCAGTTATTGAGCAGGTATGATATGACGCGTATGGGACAGCTTGGATGAGTCATCACGTGGCAGTTAGAAGTCTTCCGCTGTGTCATACGATGTTTTATAGATGTGATAGTTTTAGCAGTAGACCGTCTGAGGATCTTGTATTTCAGTTTTGGTTTTGGTTTTGATCATGTAATCACTTTAAACTATTTTGTTATTTAAATTATGTTTCTTCATTGTCATTTGATTATCATTGCCTCGGGTAACCAAGATGGTAGCACTTCCATGCCTTGAGTGGTCCTGGTAAGGCACTTGGAGTATGGGGGTGTTACAGTTTGATAGATAAAAATCTGGAGTTGAGGGTCACGACGGTAAATTCCGTTTGGTGACTCGAAAGTTGATTGGAGTTAATTCCCTCTTGATCATGAATCGAAGAGGCATAGTTCGTGAAAATGTTTCATGTTATGTGAGCACACTAATAAATTGACTCTAAGAATGGAATGGGCATGTCCTATTCCGGGGAGCAATGTTTTTTGAAGACTCCGTATTTGGGTCAGGGTGAAAATGGCTTCGACATTATGGAATGTGGAGCCTGGTAATAATAGGTTTGTTTGATAGATAAAAATCTGGAGTTTGTATTTTGTGGTGTTTAGGCCGATGGGTTACGGCTTGTAATGTGGTGCGGAATGGGGTCTCATGCTTGATGTGGCCTGAGCACGAAATGGTTGGTAAATAATGTGGGATCAGATTCCCATGTCTGGACCTTAAAGGTTAAGGTGTGGTATTATGAGCTTGAGGGGAATCCTCAGAAGCCTAGATAGGTCTCCCTATAGCAGTCTCTAGAAGGACTTAAGGGTGAAACGATGTTGGTTATGATCTTGAGGGGAATCCCCAGTATCCTAAATAGGTCTCCCTGTAACAGTCTCTAGAAGGACTTAGTGGTGAAGCAGTTTTGGTTGTGATCTTGAGGGGAATCCCTAAGATCCTAGATAGGTTTCCCTGTAGTAGTCTCTAGAAGGACTTAGGGGTGAAGTAGTTTTGGTTATGACTTGAGGGGAATCCCTAGGTTCCTTGATAGGTCTCCCTGTAACAGACTCTAGAAGGACGTAAGGGTGAAGCAGTGTTGGGTTTGTTGTTAGTTGACGAGTCTTGAACTCTTGTTTTAGCTCTTTGACATTAGGTTTTGGTATTTTTGTGTTTTGTACTTGTTGGTCCCGGAGTTTGGAGGGAAGAAACGTTGCTCATGGGCTTTGGACTTATTGGTCCTGGACTTGGTGTTTTGGACTGACTTTTTTTGTGTTTTGGACTTGTCGGTCTGGGATTTGGAGTGTTGGACTCGTTGGTCCTGGGCTTTGGACTTGTCGGTCCTGGACTTTGTATTTTGGACTTCTTGGTCCTGGGCGTTAGGCTTGTTGGTCCTGGACTTGGTATTTTGGACTTATTTGTCCAGGATTTTGTGTGTTGGATGCTTTCTTTGGATTTTGGCCTTTTTGAGAAAAGGGTTTCAATCTTGTTTTGTTTTGATTTTGGCTTTGGTCTTGGCCTTGACGTTAGGTGAGTAGCCTTTGGCTTTGGCTTTTGCTTTGATTGAATTGACTTTGGTTTTTGCTTTGACTTTGACTTTGGCTTTGGCCTTGAGTGAATTGCTTTTGGCTTTGGTTTTTGCTTTGGCCTTGAGCTTTGGCTTTGGGTGAATGGATATTGGCTTGGGCCATTGATTTTGACCTTTCGCTTTGACTTTGGGTGAATGGATATTGGCTTCGGCCTTTGATTTTGGCCTTTCGCTTTGACTTTGGGTGAATGGATATTGGCTTGGGCCTTTGATTTTGGCCTTTCGCTTCCTTTGCTGGAGGGTGGTGAAGATGCAAACGGGGATATACCCAGCGGTAAGAGGTTGGTACTTGGTGATGGGATGTTTTTGTGGGGAATGGGCTTACCTTCCGTCATTGATCATAAACAAGGAGATGTTATGGTTTGTTACCTG
This sequence comes from Silene latifolia, assembly GCF_048544455.1. NCBI lineage: Eukaryota > Viridiplantae > Streptophyta > Magnoliopsida > Caryophyllales > Caryophyllaceae > Silene > Silene latifolia. The sequence goes on along the minus strand of NC_133530.1, from coordinate 64,364,415 downwards.
GGTTCGTCGTAGAATCCCTTTGATAGAAGCTCGTTCTAAAGTGGGTGCTAATGAAATGTTTCTATTGCCAGACATGGAATTGGTAAAGAGAATGGACACGAAGTTTCGAGTCCCCCACTTACTCGGTACAGAACGTCAGTCGAGTGTAATCACATTGAATTGGAACATATTGTTTGTTTTAAATCAATTCTCAAATCAATTCTCGTTGTCAACGGGAAATGGTAAAGGGGAGAATATATGATAGTTGGAAATTGTGCTTTTATTTAGATAAATAAGAGGTTAGCACAGACTCGATGGATACATGGGGATAGCCCCCAGTTGTCATTTAGGAATAAAAGGACAGACACTAGGGTAGATATGAGAAAGCCTAAGACTCGGACTCGGACTCGGACTCGATCTTAGACTTGGACTCCTAATCATCACTTCCCTCCTCGAAGGTCTTCTTCGCAGCATCCAGCGGCTTGAATGTTTGATCTTGACCATTTACCCACTTGAGCAATTCAATCTCGTTGTTGGGAATGATATGAGGACAATAGTTTACGAGGCTTTCTTGCAGAAAGAGATGTTCATTAGGGTTGTTTTCATCACTTGGATGGCCTAGGGATGAAGCTATCAGTTGATGGTTGTCGATCATGTTTTGAATAGCATGTTTCAGTTTGAAGCATGTTTATGTGTCATGACCTTTTCCTTGATGATATTAGCAATAAGCACTACCGTTCCAGAAACGGGTTTTCCTGCTTTCAGACGGGTCCGGAGTGGGCCCAATTGGTTGTAGTTTCCCTTCAGCCATGAGCCGTTGAAGATCTGCGACATAAGTTGTGTCGAGTTTGGTGAATGTCCTTTGAGAACGTTCAACCTTGCTATTTGACTTGAGACATCAAGAAGGATTGTCTTGATTGCGAGGTGCAATTATGATTTTGCAAGCATCAACCATATCTTGAATGGCATTTTTTACTTTGAAGCAGGCTTCGGTGTCGTGGCCCTTGCCTTGATGGTATTGGCAATATGCATCACCATCCCAGAATCGGTTTCTCCTGTGTTCTGGTGGGTCCGAAATCGGACCAATGGGTTGCAGCACTCCTTCTGAAACAAGTATCCCCTAAGCGGTGTCATATGTTGTTCCCAGATCTTTGAATACCATTTGATGTTTTCCCATGGTTCCAACATTGGTGTTTTTTAGGATGTTTTTGTGAGTTTTGTTTTTGTCAACCCTAAGCGGAAACAAGATTTGGTTGTTGTGAAGGGGAAGTATTTGGGATGTTGTTTGATATTTTGAAGGGGATTTTGGTGAGGCCATTTCCTGTTCTTTGTTGGTAGGTTCGTGGATGTAGGAACCATCAGATGACTCCTCATTTTCAACAGCTATTGGTTGGTGAACAGAGGGTTGGTTTTCTCCTTGGTGGTCAGGTTCATTTTTGGTGTTACCCAACCTTTTCTCCAAATTAGCTACACGAGTGTTCAAAATATTGATAGCCAGTTGCAGCTTTGAGAATGTGTTGTTGATGGAGACGGAGAGCATCATTATAGCGCTTTGTATGCCATCTTCATCAATTGCATGAATTTTCTCATCGCCAGGAAAGATGAGGTGAGAGCAGTCTAGGGAAGATTCTTGAATGTGTCTAATAGGGTTTCCGGGATGGTTGTTCTTTTTGTTTGTTGAGGGAGGTAGTGGTAATTCGCCCTTTTCAATCATATCATGGATGACACCTTTCAGGGGGAGACACGTTTCAGTGTCATGCTCGCGACCTTGGTGATATTGACAAAACAGTTTTCCGTCCCATCTACGTCCTCGCTTGTTTGGTAGAGGGTCAGGAATTGGACCAAATGTTGTTTGAGCTTTCCTTTGAAGATTAGCCTTTCTAAGGCTGTGGCATAAGGCATACACAAATCAGGGAAGGACCTATGAGGTCATCTGGTTTTGGTTGGTAAAGCACCTACGGAATTGGCTTCAGTTGTTTTGGTTGCTTTCCAACTATGGTTGATTTTGTCATTGGCAAGTAGTCGGCTTTCAAGCAGCTTAACCCTTTGCTCATTATCATAAGAGGTAAAATTCACGGTTATCATTTTGTCCTCAACTTGGGAGAGACGAGTGCTCAAGTCTTCCACGATTGCTAGGAGTCGAAGGACCATGTTGTTGGTTTCAGCAGAAGTCATGGCGAATGAAGGTTGATCAGCTTCTTGAGTTTCTGGTTGGCGATCGATGGCACCCAAGGGATTCCTATTTGACATAACGATAAGTGTTATAACTTGTCTTGGCAAAATATTGCAGAAACAAAAGCAATTACGACACATATGTATAAAAGGCACTTTTGTCGTGAAGACGCGATGGTGTGACTAGGTTGTGAGTTCATTAAAGATCGTGGATGACCTCTTGTGTTTGAACCCTTGGTGCACGACTTTGAATTTAGACTCGAGTGTCAACTTTGGCATAGTGATGCCTAGACAGACGACTTCTGAAGAGAATTGAAGGTTTGTTGATGGCGTGATGCCATTAGACAGGACACATACACAAACTTGACCTTTGACCCGTAATGTAGGGGAAATGCGGGTTTAAAACCCAACAGGTTTTGACTCTGCTAAGGCCATTGAAGATGTCTCGACAATCAAGCGACACGACCTAGACCAGAAGGTAGGTACTAACTTCGGCGGAGACTCGACGTTATCTAGACGACTTTGCTTGAAATCGACTCGAGGCTGAATCAGAAAAGTGGACTGAAGTTTTCGAAAATAGAAATTTTCAAAAAGATTCATTTGTCGTTTTATGGACGGTTTCCGAAGAGTAGGGATCTTTAGAAGGTCGGCCAGTTGAAAGGGTTGTCTTAGGTTTGTTTTCAAAAGACGATTTGAGTTGAAATTGCGGCGGCTCTGAAAACAATGTACTGCTTCCATACACGGTTTTTGAAATTCCGAATCACGGATTTGAAAATCGAGAATCGAAGAATTTGGAATCGTTATCAGAATGGCCATGAAAACGGCTAAATTTGTTTTCAAATGATTTGAAATTGGATTGAAAATTTAAAAACGGTTAAATTTGTTTTCAAAGATTTGATTTTGAATTTGAAATTTGAAAACAGTTAAATTTCTTTTTAAGTGGTTTGAAATTGGATTTGAAAGTTGAAAACGGTTAAATTTGTTTTCAAAGATTTGATTTTTAATTAAAATTTGAAAACGGTTAAATTTGTTTTCAAATGGTTTGAAATTGGAAATTATGAGGATTGAATTCGTAATTACGACGGGTTAGAAAACCGTTTTAACCTTCGAAAGACGGTGATACGTGCATATTCTATACACTTTATCTGCGGTTTTGGCACGTATTTCCATGCATAATTGTTAGCTTAAGGCTACTATTTCTCCCGAAACGGTTTACTTTGCATTTTCTATGATTTATTGTAGGAATGAGTGGAAGTAAGCTAAATCAAGCCTAAATCGTCCTCTAGAGGTAGTTTCGAGGAAGCTTGGAAGAAGGAGGTTCGTGCTCACTCACCTCGGGATGCGTGCATTGGAGTGAGGAGCTGTTTTTGAAGAAAAGAAGTGTTTCTGCACAGTACCACCAGTCGATCGACTATGCTGTTCGGTCGATCGACCTCTGAAGTTTATCAGATGCTGCTGTTCTGCATTTTCCAGTCGATCGACCACTCTGGCCGGTCGATCGACCGGTTTTCGAGCTGATACTTATTTCTTCGTGTTAGACTTTTAAAAGCACAACTTGTAATTAATCTTTGGCATCCTTTTATCAGTAGAACACAGCAACTTTTAGGTTATGCTTTCCATTATTGAAAAAACTCAGTTTCTAGATCTAGCTTGGAGACGGAAATCTTCGATTTCAATACTTTGTTCTTGAATTCAATTAGTAAGCTTTTTATGCAATTCTTTCTCTTCCTTATTTCTTTGTTATTTTGATTCTTGTTTTCATCAATTTTATTTCAGCAATTGAGTTCTTTCCTTTTGTTTTAGTTTGATTCAATTATGTCAAATTTGTTCTTTACTATTAATTTTGAAGTTAGTATAGATTTAATTATGCGTAGGTAATTTCTTTGATTGGGAACGAGGTGAGCCATGGTAGTAATAAGGATTGTTTGGTAGTATGAATTCTTCTGTATTGGTCTTGTTGTCTTTTGATAAACCTTTTTACTAGATTGAAAGATTAGTAAATTGTATTATCATTAGATTAGGAATTTCCCTTGAGCGAAGGTTTTGAGAAATTCTAGGGAATAAATAGACCGTAAGGTTAATTGAGCATCGATCGAAAGGTTAGCTTACATTCCCTGAGACCGTATTATAAGACCTCTGCTACCTTACTGACCTGACTTTTGCCATGGTAAACCGAAGTTCCCGATCCCTTTTTCATCTTGTTGAGAATATTCATTTTAGCAATTAGCCATTTAATCAACCAAACTCAAAACCCCCCAATTAATTGTTACTTTTATAGACTGAAAAATAGCAAACAAAATCAACCTTGTCTCTCTGTGGTTCGACCCTTACTATCACTAGCTATAGTTTTAGTTTGGAATTATAAATTTAATTTTGGTACTAAACGACGGTATCAAATTTTGGCGCCGTTGCCGAGGAGACGGTGTAATTCTGTTTGCTTTATTTTTGTTTATTTTTCTTGTCTCAAGGAACTTTGGTTCCTTGAGGCCTTTGCTTCTAGTTTTGCTTTTGCACAGTTAGAAGACAGGTTTTTGAGAGGAAGACTTGAGTACTCTCATTTTGGCAATTATGGCTACAATATATGATAATCTACAGCCAAAGGAACACCATATTCCAAAGGGGCACCAGTTACCTACCCCTACTACGGGTAACTTTGAATTTCGTTCCTCTTATATCGATTTAGTGGATCGAAACCAGTTTGCTGGTTTACCAGATGAGGACCCCTTGAAGCATATGGAGATTTTCACAGACTACTGCTGTTCCATACCTATACCAGCTAGGGTGACTCAGGATGAAGTAAAGGGTTTGATGTTCTTATACTCCTTGAAGGATTCAGCGCGAGATTGGTATCGCTACCTTGATAGGGTAGCACTGGAGTAATGTAATTTGGACATCTCTAGCATTAGCCTTCCACAAGAAGTACTTCCCACTTTCAAAGACTGACGCCTTGAGAAGTAAAATCACAAGTTTCAAAGAAGGAGCTGATGAAGGTTTTTGTGAAGCATGGGGACGTTTCAAAAGTTTGGTCCGAGCTGTCCCCCACCATGGTTTCCAGCAATGGTATCTTTGCAATCTATTTTATAATGTGCTATATGATGATTACAAGGTCATCCTGGATCCAGCTGCTAATGGCAGGTTCCAAAACAATACCGGTCAGAGTAAAGGTTGGAACACTATTGAGGAGATGGCGAGTCCATAGAGTGAGTTTGGAAGTTCACGTGGAAAGTCCCGAAAGCAAAGTGATGAAATGAGTGCCGTTGTGACACTTATAACTTCTATTTCTACCCGTCTCGAGAAGCTCGAGATTTTCAAGCTTCCAAGGAGAAAGTTGAAATACCTGTTCAAAACTCAGATGAGACCGAGAAGTTGAGAGAAATGGTCCAACTACTTTTGGTTCAAGTGGCGAATATGGAAGCAGCCGGGATTGAGTCCTCAAAGAATTTTGTGAAGCAATTGGAGAATATAGAGGCCAAGCAAGCTGCTAATTCTTCAAGCAAATGTGAAGGGCCGATTGAAACGATTAACGCCATTAATCTCAGGAGTGGCCTCTCTTATGCAAGTCCCGACAAGCCAAAGGAAGACTCGGGAAATGATGAAGAAGCTCGTTTAAATTCTGGTGCAAAAACGAGCTCAATCGCCAGTACTTCAGGTCGATCGACCAACATTGTCAGTCGATCGACTGAAGCGTCAGATAAAATAGTTTCTGGTCAGAAACTATTCACACCAAGCACAGTCGGTCGATCGACCAACATTACCAGTCGATCGACTGACTCACCTAACGAACTCAATTCTGGTCAGGAACTGTTCACGCCTAGCCAAGTGGGTCGATCGACCACTCATATCAGTCGATCGACTAGAACTCCAGAGCAGGATGCAAATCCGTCAACTAGTCCGCATGATTCTTCATTCATTGATGATTTGACGGGGGTTTTAAACCTACAAAAGCCGAAGGTTACTGATCCTACGCCGATGTTGCGATCCGTATCCGGAGCGTTTGAAGGCTACTAAGTGGAGCGTAAGTTTGGTAAGTTTCGGAGATGGTCCGAGAATCTCGAGGTAACGGTTCCTTTCATCGATTTAATTACCAGGTACCCTCTTACGCTAAATTTATGAAAGATATTTTAAATCGTTAGAGAAATTTTCGTGATGATGGTAATGTTGCTTTTGTGGAAGAGTGTAATGCTCTTTCGCAAATTAATGTGCCACCTAAATTAAAGGACCCGGGTAGTTTTTCAATTCCTTGCACTATAGGTAACCACGTAATTGGAAAGGCCCTTTGTGACTTAGGGGCCAGTGTCAGTGTCATGTCGTATTCTGTTTGCGAAAGGTTAAACATTGGTAGACTTAAGGTGACCGATATTACCGTTCAAATGGCAAATAGATCGACTCAGAGACCTATAGGAGTTCTAGAGGATGTACCCGTTCGAGTGGGTAAGTTTTTTATTCCTGTCGATTTCGTTATTTTGGACATTGCAGAGGACAGTCAGATACCTATTATTTTAGGCAGACCGTTTTTACATACAGCTGGGGCTGTAATAGATGTCAAACGCGGAACCATCACCTTAGAGGTAGGGGATGACACCATTGAGTTCAATCTTGCTCACAAGGCGATTGCTGACGATGATACGTGTTATTCCATTGATATTGTTGACAGGGCCGTTACTTGTAATTGGAGGGAATCCTTAGCCAAGGATCCCTTAGCTGATCTAACCCGTTTAGGTGAGTGTGCAGGTAATACAATGGAGAATGCTGAGGAGCCAAATGCTTTGGTAGCCTCAATGGAGAGCTACGAGCTCAATGAGGAAGAAGATGAGATGCTCTTGAGCTTGGCCAACGAGAACTTAGCAAACACTTGCTACACCATTGAAGCTGATTCTGTCTATGCTGTAGAGGTAAAAGTGCCGGAGCGTAAGCCACTTCCTCCTAATCTTAAGTATGTTTTTCTAGATGATACGGAGCAAGACTTGACTATTGTTAGCTCTAAGCTTAATGATGACCAGCTGTCTGCTTTGATGTGTGTGCTTAAGAAAAACAGGAAGGCTTTGGGTTACTCTTTGGATGACATTAAGGGCATCAGCCCTGATGTTTGTATGCACAGGATAGAGTTGGAAGAAGGCCACAAGCCTTACAGACAGGGTCAACGTAAGTTGAACCCAAAGATGCAGGAAGTTGTTATGGCTGAGGTGATGAAACTACTCGATGCAGGTATTATTTATACAGTTGGCAACTCCAAGTGGGTTAGCCCAGTTCAGGTAGTCCCGAAGAAAGGAGGGACTACCGTGGTTAAAAATGATAAAAATGAATTAATACCAACTCGAGTAGTGACAGGGTGGCGGATGTGCATTGATTATAGACAGTTGAATTCCGCCACCAAGAAAGACCACTTCCCCCTCCCTTTTGTTGACCAAATGACTGAAAGACTTGCTTCTAACAAATTTTTCTGTTTTCTAGACGGATATTCAAGTTTCTTTCAGATCCCTATTCATCCGGACGATCAGAGTAAGACCACTTTTACCTGTCCACAGGGTGTTTTTGCATATCGTAGAATGCCTTTCGGATTGTGTAACGCCCCTGCTACCTTTCAGAGGTGCATGATGGGGATTTTTTCTGATTATATAGAGAATATTATGGAAGTATTTATGGATGATTTCTCAGTTTATGGTAGTGACTTTGATCGTTGTTTAGCTAACCTTGATAAAGTCATGCAGAGTTGTATTGATGTTAATCTTGTTTTAAACTGGGAAAAGTGTCAGTTTATGGTCAATGAGGGAGTTGTGTTAGGGCATCTGATTTCTGATAAAGGTATACATGTTGATAAGGCAAAGGTGCAGGTGATTGAGCAATTACCTCCTCCCGTGAATGTTAAAGGAGTGAGGAGTTTCCTTGGTCACGCTGGTTTTTACCGGCGTTTCATTAAGGATTTTTCAAAAATTGCTAAACCACTTACACATTTGCTCCTTAAGGATGTTGTCTTTGAATTTACTGATGAGTGCCTTACCGCTTTTAACAGGTTAAAGGAGGCCCTAGTTTATGCGCCAATCATTCAGCCGCCTGATTGGGACCTCCCATTTGAGATCATGTGTGATGCCAGTGATTATGCGGTCGGTGCAGTTTTGGGACAGCGGAAGAATAAAGCTCTGAATGCCATATATTATGTGAGCCGAACTCTGGATGAGGCTCAAATTAATTACTTTACCACCGAGAAAGAGTTTCTAGTCGTTGTTTTTGCCTTAGACAAATTTCGGTCTTATTTGTTAGGTTCTAAGGTTATTGTTTATCGACCATGCAGCGTTGAAGACTCTTTTTATTAAGAAAGATGCGAAGCCGAGGCTTTTGAGGTGGATACTCCTTTTGCAGGAGTTTGATTTGGAGATCAAAGATAAGAAAGGAGCGGAGAATGTGGTAGCTGACCACTTATCTCGTCTGCAGCTGACAGAAAGGGAGGATTCGTTGCCTATTAATGATTCTTTTCCTGATGAGAGTCTGTTAGCTATTACTACTTCAGGGTCTTATCCACCTCCGTGGTTTGATGATTTTGATAACTTTGCTGTGACAGGTAGGATACCACCCGAGCTTTCATGGCAGCAGAAGAAGCGGTTTGCCTATGATGCTAGACAATATTTTTGGGATGATCCTTATGTTTTCAAGGAATGTGCAGACGGTCTCATCCGGAGATGCGTACCTCAGTGGGAGGTGAAGGATATCCTAGAGGCTTGCCACTCTTCTGCTTATGGTGGTCATCACGGTCCGTCCAAGACCGTAGCTAAGGTACTCCAATCTGGTTTCTATTGGCCAACTTTGCATGCAGATTGTCGCAATTTTGTTACTGAGTGCGATGCTTGTCAAAGATCGAGGAATATTTCCAAGAGACATGAGATGCCACAGGTAGGCATTCTTGAGGTTGAGATTTTCGATGTCTGGGGCATTGATTATCAAGGACCTTTTCCGAGCAGTCAAGGTAATAAATATATCCTCGTAGCTGTAGATTATGTATCCAAATGGGTGGAAGCTATCGCTACCCCCCATTGCGATGCAAAGGCCGTGATTAAACTGTTTAAAAATATCATTTTCCCTCGTTTTGGTGTCCCTCGGGTTGTCATTAGCGATGGGGGAATACATTTTAAAGAGAAACAACTTAGTGCTTTATTGACTAAATTCGGTGTCCAACATCGTAGATGTTTGGGGTATCATCCCCAAACTAGTGGTCAGGTTGAGGTTTCTAACAGAGAATTGAAAGAAGTCTTAGCTAAAGTGGTTTCTAAATCACGGAAAGATTGGAGTCTTAAGTTAGATGATGTCTTATGGGCTTATAGAACCGCGTTTAAAACGCCAATCGGGATGTCACCATAGCGATTGATTTATGGTAAGACATGTCATTTACCTGTTGAGCTAGAGCGTAAGTCCTGGTGGGCTATTTATGATTTGAATTTGGATCCTAACCTCTCTCGTGAGAAACGCATGACACAGCTTAATGAGCTGGAGGAATTTAGGCTGCTGGCCTATGACAATGCAAGGATCTACAAGGAGAAAACAAAGCGCTGGCACGACAAGAGAATCATCAAGCGCGAGTTCCATATTGGCGATAAGGTACTTCTTTTTAACGCTCGTATCCGTTTATTTCTGGTAAGTGAAATCCAGGTGGGTGGCCCTTACACGGTCACAAAGAGTCACAAAGTACGGATCAGTTGAATTGGAGACCTCAGCTGGAGAAAGGTTCAAGGTTAATGGCCAATATGTGAAGCATTATCACGGATCAGATGCATATGTTGGGAAGGTCGAGGTTTTGTACTTCGACCCGTTATCGGATGATGCAAAGTGAGGTAAAAAGGTCGTACGGGACCTCTTAAACCAGCGCTAACTGGGAGGCAACCCAGGTTGTAATTAATTGTAATTTAGGAATTTAATTTTGTTACTTCATTATTTTGCATTTTTGAGTTTTTTTTTGTTTTCTTTATTTCCTTTTAATTTGCAATTTCTTGGTTTGGGAATATGTGCACCCTTGATAATTTTTGCAGGAATTTAATTTATGCAAAGTGCGCGGGTGGAGTGCTGGATTTTTGTGAAAGAAAGACAGGAAGTTATGATGGCACAAACGAATTTTGAGGATTAAGGTCTAATTGCCAGCTCTTTAAGTCGATCGACTAGGTGGTTCAGTCGATCGACTGAAGCATGAGAAACCAGAAGCTACTGTGCAGGAATATTGGTCGATCGACTGGGTCAATGAGTCGATCGACCAATACACGGGACTCCAGAATCTGTTAAGTGGCAGCTCGGTCGATCGACCGAGTAAAGTGGTCGATCGACCACTATGCGGGATCAGATTACAACTAAAAAAGGGAGTTTTACTCATTCACTCATTCATTTTCACAAACACATAAATTTTTCAGCAAACCCTAAGTTGCATTCCCCTTTTTCGATTTTCACCTAAATCCCGTCTTGCACTTGTTTTCCTTGCTTTAATCTTCAAAGTTTCTTCAAGGTATGTCTCTAATCTCACTTCCATGCTCTATTTTTCGAGTTTATTATGGTTTTTATGCGAAATTTTCGAGTTATATGCTTGTGAGATGGACAAAAATCGATTTGGGGAAATCGAATTTTGGGTTGATTTCTTGTCTTTCCTATGCTTTAATCGCTTATTCTACCTTTTCCCCCTTGATTTTCAAAGCAAATAAGCAGCTAGGATGTGTTTAAAGCCATTTCCCCCAATTTTTTCGAAACCCTAATTTGCCTTCCAGTTTTGATTTTGTTCGGGTTTCCAGAAATTGACATTGCTAGGTGATTTCTCGTTGCTAATGCGTTAATTGCAGGTAATAACAATGACAAAAGGAAAGGAGCACATGTACGAGGGACAATCGAGCCAAGGAGCCCCCAAGCGGCCACGCGGACCGTCACTGATGATAGAGGCTACCACGGATAGTCTACCTGACTATCCGCAGGTTATCTTTGCTAAGTTTACTCAGCGCGCTAAATTTTCTTTTTTTGTTTCGCGTATGAAGGTCACAGCTACCCGGTTTCTCCATAAAGATACTTTGGAGAAATTAGGCTGTTATGAGTCGGTTGTGTCCCTGCTAAATGGGACGGGTATGACGGGTTTAGTGGACATGGCTGAGTTCACGTATTACGTTCTGACCCTTGAATTCTTTTCGTCTTATGCTTTCGACTCGAAAGCTTTCGTGGCTGATAAGACCAAACCTTGCATTTCTTTTCGACTTTTCAATGTCAATTACTCTCTGACACTGGCTGACTTTGCGGGTTTTCTGGGTCTTTATATCGAGGGCCGAACCTCGGACACCTCTGATATTCATCGAGTCATGTGGTCTTGTATCAGTGACTTTTACGGGTATAAAAGGATGGGCACTTCCGTCCATTTGCCCCCTCTTCGTTAATTTCTACGGCTAATGGGTAATACCATTTTTGGCCGTAAAGAGTCTAATAATGTGAATAATATTGAGCTTTCGATTTTGGCGGGCTATCTGAACATTGACAGTCGGACAGCCCGTATCTATAACATTGCCTACTTGACTGCCGCTCACTTTCTGACTGTAAGTGAGGGCACCTTGACCACCATTGCTTGTGGTGGGTTGGTGACACGTATCGCCAACCGCCTTGTTTTACTTTTCCCCCAACAGGAGGACCCCATCGACCCTGACCAACGTTTCATGGACCTCGCTTACGCAAGGGCTGTCTATTAGGTTGATTGACAGATGCGGTGGAAGATAGATTCTTTTATCTGTGACCGCATTCCTGTCACTGGTTACCCTCATGTCCTGCCCCTTACCACTGTTGAGGGGGCAGCTCGGCCGCCCTTGCCTAGCTACAGGCTTCCTCTGCGGGCGGCCACTGCTACTGCTAGCACTTCGAGGAGAGCTCGTGCCTCCACTGGACAGGCACCCTCTTCCTCCACTCCTGCTCCCACTGGCTACCCGACCACTTTTCGAGCACCTACTCCTTTGGTCGTCCCTTCGGTCATGGACCAGAGGGCAATGTCACGTGCATTGGGTGATTTGTGCAGGAGTTTCAACGAGCACAGGCTAGACACGGCTCTAGCCCTCTACCCGGTTTACGAGGAGTTAGCCCGGGGAGGGATGCTCCCACAGGGTGACTGGACTCACCCTTCCTTCTTTGTCCCTCCTGTGGGCGGCTACCCTCAGCCTGCCAGGAGACCCCCTCCCACTACTACTGCTGGTGCCTCCACTTCCAGGCGAGCCACTGTCGCTGCTGCTGAGGCGGACGAGGGGAGCGACTCGGGGTCCGGAGAGGACAGTGACTCTGACTACGATGGTGGAGATTAAATGCTGGTGACCTCCCCGTTTTTGGCTGGTTTGGGGAGGTCGTATTTTGTGAGTTTTTTCCTTTCTCTATTAGCTTCCTTTTATTTTATTATGCTTTTATTCTCCCATTTTTCTGCTGGTGATTTGCTGCTGAGCACAATGAGGGCATTGTGCGTTTTGGTTTGGGGAGGGTATTTGCATATGCCATTTGTTTTGCATCTGCATTTGTTTCCTTTTATTGCATTTCAGTCACATGTTTAGTGCATTTTTGCTTGTTTGCATTTGTGTTTTTATTTTATTTTCATTCATTCAACGAAAAAAAAAAAAAAAAATTGACAATTCAAAATTCAAAAAAAAAAATTCAAAAACATCACGTTTACTTTTGCATATAGTTGAGTCGGATTGGAGTTATTAATGATGATTTTGCACTATTAGTCAAATATGCCATTCCTTGCCTTTTCACAACTGTTTAGCGAGAATTATAAATGATTTCTCAAATTTTGTTATGGAATTAATTTCGGGTAATTAGACTTGACTCATTACTTTTGGCAAACTACTTATACTTTCTGAGATATAGAGCCTATAACTGGTGACATTCATGACCGGTTAATTTAGGATTGAGAGTAGTACTCCCTTCATTTCATGTTTTGCACGTGTATGAATTTTGATTGCTTATTGCCTATACGCATTGGTTTGTGGTCGGTATTGCATGTTTTGAGAACTATTGCATCCTCCCCCTTTCTCGTTTTACCCCATTAACTCCACTATAAGCCATAACTGCCAGTTGCCCTCAACTACATCCCATACTTAGCCTACCATTGTGCCAAGCTAGGAAATAGTAGAGGAATTTTTGTCGGATTAGAAGCAGTTTTGGTTCGTTTTTACTGATGGGGTGAGTATTGATGAGAAGTGAAGGGGCTGTGTCCTTTTGAAATGAAAGAAAGAATTTTAGAAGAAATGAAAAAAAAAAAAAAAAAAAAAAAAAAAAAAAAAAGAGGACTTACCTGGCAGAAGGCTCTGGTTGTGTAAGGGTGGTCGATCGACTGCCATCACTGGTCGATCGACCACCAGTTCAGAGGTTGAAAAAAAAAATGAAAATGAAAGAAAAGAAAAAGAAACAGGCAGAAAAAGAAAAAAAAAGAGAGAGTTTTGAAAATAATAAGGTCTTAGTTGAAATAAGAACACGCCTCATGTGCTTACCTCATGAATTGGAGGCGTTTGTTTGGGATTTTGTGTTGCCTAGTCACTAAAGGCATGGTTTTTATGTTGAGTAAGAAGAACGGGATACGGTTTCTAATGGTTCGTTAGGTTCTAGCTTAGCTCTTACCTTCACTTTTCCATAATTGTTTTGCCCCTTCTTTCCCACTTAGCCTCACATATCCAAATCTTGCAATAGTTCGGCATGTAATAGTCTTCGACGGTGGTTATGCGTATGTACGGTAGCTAGAATCATTATTCATGCTAGTCAAGCATACATGTTTTGTCGGTCGCAGTCTAGGTGAGAGACTGTACTTTTCTTACCTCTCTTTTACATATAATCTTGCCATTTGCTTTGCTGAGAGAAGAGTGATCCGGGAGAGTCCGATTGTATGAGTCTTGCAAGGTCGAACGCCCGACTTAATTCTATGATATGCATAAATTTGTTCACTTGATTTAAGCTTTGCAGTAGTTGACTATGTGCATTAAACGGTTTGGGCATTGGCTTGTAGTTAGCTCTGAGATATACTCCTTTCTATTTAGTTTTTATATGGGTCATAGTGCTTGCTTGGGGACAAGCAAGGTTTGGTTTGGGGAGATTTGATACGTGCATATTCTATACACTTTATCTGCGGTTTTGGCACGTATTTCCATGCATAATTGTTAGCTTAAGGCTACTATTTCTCCCGAAACGGTTTACTTTGCATTTTCTATGATTTATTGTAGGAATGAGTGGAAGTAAGCTAAATCAAGCCTAAATCGTCCTCTGGAGGTAGTTTCGAAGAAGCTTGGAAGGAGGTTCGTGCTCACTCACCTCGGGATGCGTGCATTGGAGTGAGGAGCTGTTTTTGAAGAAAAGAAGTGTTTCTGCACAGTACCACCAGTCGATCGACTATGCTGTTCGGTCGATCGACCTCTGAAGTTTATCAGATGCTGCTGTTCTGCATTTTCCAGTCGATCGACCAATCTGGCCGGTCGATCGACCGGTTTTCGAGCTGATACTTATTTCTTCGTGTTAGACTTTTAAAAGCCCAACTTGTAATTAATCTTTGGCATCCTTTTATCAGTAGAACGCAGCAACTTTTAGGTCATGCTTTCCATTATTGAAAAAACTCAGTTTCTAGATCTAGATTGGAGACGGAAATCTTCGATTTCAATACTTTATTCTTGAATTCAATTAGTAAGCTTTTTATGCAATTCTTTCTCTTCCTTATTTCCTTGTTATTTTGATTCTTGTTTTCATCAATTTAATTTCAGCATTTGAGTTCTTTCCTTTTGTTTTAGTTTGATTCAATTATGTCAAATTTGTTCTTTACTATTAATTTTGAAGTTAGTATAGATTTAATTATGCGTAGGTAATTTCTTTGATTGGGAACGAGGTGAGCCATGGTAGTAATAAAGATTGTTTGGTAGTATGAATTCTTCTGTATTGGTCTTGTTGTCTTTTGATAAACCTTTTTACTAGATTGAAAGATTAGTAAATTGTATTATCATTAGATTAGGAATTTCCCTTGAGCGAAGGTTTGAGAAATTCTAGGGAATAAATAGACCGTAAGGTTAATTGAGCATCGATCGAAAGGTTAGCTTACATTCCCTGAGACCGTATTATAAGACCTCTGCTACCTTACTGACCTGACTTTTGCCATGGTAAACCGAAATTCCCGATCCCTTTTTCATCTTGTTGAGAATATTCATTTTATCAATTAGCCATTTAATCAACCAAACTCAAAACCCCCCAATTAATTGTTACTTTTATAGACTGAAAAATAGCAAACAAAATCAACCTTGTCTCTCTGTGGTTCGACCCTTACTATCACTAGCTATAGTTTTAGTTTGGAATTATAAATTTAATTTTGGTACTAAACGACGGTATCAAACGGTATGCAAATCGAAAATTGAAATCGTCATTAAGACGGCTTAGAAAAGCCGAATTTGATTTCGAAAACGATATTTGAAACTTGGAAAGTTGCACATGTTCAAATCGTCATTACGACGGTTAGAAAAACGTTTCTGTATGACAACTGATTTCGAATTTGTGAAAATTCGAGTGTAGAATTTGTCATTACGACGGCATAAAAGGGCGCTTTGAGAATGCAACGGTCGGCGAGGGACCGAGGTTTGAAACGGCCATTACGACGACGTAGTATTTTGAAATGGTTTGTGAAAACCAAGGTTTGAAAAATCGTCATTACGACGGCCTAAAAAGGCGTGCAACGGTCAGCGAAAGACCGAGGTTTGAAATGGCCATTATAACGGCATAAAAAGGTACTTTGAAACGGTTGTAAAAAACCGGGTTTGGAAATCGTCATTACGACGGCCTAAAAAGGCGTGTTGAAATGGTTGTAGAAAATCGGATTTGAAAATCGTCATTACGACGGCCTAGAAAAGCGTGTTGAAATGGTTGTAGAAAACCGGATTTGAAAATCGTCATTACGACGGCCTAGAAAGGCGTGTTGTTTGAAACGCAACGGTCGGCGAAAGACCGAGGTTTGAAACGGCCATTATAACGGCGCAAAAAGGTGTTTTTGAGACTGTTGTAGAAAACTGGTTTCGAAAAGTCGTCATTGGGACGACATAAAAAGGGTTTACAACGGTCGGCGAAAGTCCGAGGTTTGAAATGGCCATTATAATGGCGCGAAATGTGTTTTTGAAAGTTTTAAATGACACGCAAGGACTTATGATCACATAACAGATAAGCACTCGCAATTTCATTATATTATGCATAATGATGACACGGGTTTAGGCTTAAAAGGGTGGTTACACACCAAGCAATCAAACCCCGATTTTCGAGAGGGATACCAATCCAAAAAAAATGTGTAAGGAGGGTGCCCTAGCCTCGTGCACGAAGGAAGTGAAAGCGCTTTGACGAAACAGAAATGTGTAACGTCAACGGTATGCTTGACTCAATAGGGATTCGAAACACGGGGATGAGAAAACTCACGCCGACTAGACGAGCCAATTGGTCGAAAGGGGTTAGGTTGTGGGCCCGGACAAGGAACCCGACTTATGACCGTAATATCAATTAATGCACTTTAACCACGACCTCGTTCGAGTTTCACCTCTAAGGATCATAAAGACACAAGTGTCCTAGTTGTCCACACCGGAGTCGCCAATTTGAGGACATGGGCCACAAGCCGGTCTGCGGGCGTGAGCCGCCTACCGGTCCGTAGTCACGTGCCACCTGCACGCCAGGCCAATCTGTGGACATGCAGTGGTCTTTTGAAAGCCACGCTCGGCGGCGTAAAAATGCTTTCGACCGGATCATTTTAGATCGGTCGGTTTCGTATCGGCAAAGGTCTCGAAACGATGTTGAGATGTTTGGAGTCGCCACCAAGCATTTGTGGGATGCTTCGAACCCGTTCGAATCTACTTTATACCTAGGTCAATAAAGGCAAAAAGCGGTGCTTGACATAGGTACTAAAGATAATGACTCGTCCCGCTTTTAGCATTCTATGCCTAAAATAACTCTCGTACGCCCTCGATAAGGCCATCCACTATCCGAAGGTTCTGAGAAAGGGGTGAGGGTATGTATTGGGAAGCCCTTTAATCGGACACCCAATCCCACCCGTGTTAGCGGCCTCTACTGATCGATCGTGGTTGTTTAAGTGCAAGAGTTGATAAAACGGTTTAAATGCATGAATGCGTATCCAAAAGCTTAACCTAATATGTGAGAATTTTCTAAGTCGGTTTGTTTATCCACATAGCATGAAATTGATGTCGAAGTTGGATTTAGATTGATTTTCATGTGAAAATGGAAATTAAACATCCATTTACCAAATTCGGGTTATGATGCTTAACACGATCGATTTATTGTTAAAATGAAAGAATAAAGGATGAATAAAAAATGTTAAAATGTTTAGAAGATTGGTAACTCGTCAATCTGATCCATGTAGATTCGGGTTAACCATCATCTTGATCGTCCTAGACAAGTGCTGAAACGAGACAGAACAGTGCCAGGCAGCCCCATTGAGGCGCGAGCCTATTGGCGAGAGAAAGGGCTCTGCCCAGGTTTTAAAATATGATAACAGACGGCGTCTTGGGGTGCGAGTCAGACGACAACCCAAGGGGCGCCTCCCGGTTGTTAAAAAGGTTGTTTAAAATCGTATTTTTGATTAAATGATTTGCATGCCTCGGAATAATTACTATTATCTTAGTAATATTCTTTGTCGGATTTGCAAGTTCGAAAAGCATAGTTTACAAACAAAAATGTAATATGTGGGCTTAACCGTTTTATCGCCGTACTCGAATTAAATCTACATGGTATTTATTCAAACCAAGGGTGACATGCAATATGGCCAAGACAAAGATGAAAATAAAATGAAATAAAAGTGAAAGGAAAATGTTTGATTTGAACTAACTATGTTAAGTTCATTTATTTGTAATTAGTCAAGTTCGTCATCGTACTCGGATTTAGACGAAATGGTATAAAGAACTAAGGATGATTATGAATTATGACTAATATGTTTGCAAGTGTAAATAAATGAGAAAAATGGTAAATAACAGAAAAGGGGGTTAAAATACCCTTTAAATATAAATTAACCAATAATATCACCGAGTCACGGATAAAACCGTCATGGTATAAGGAACCAAGGGTGATTGAATTTATGGTTAAAATATTTGTCTTAAAAATGAATTAAAATGGTAAAAACCGTAAAAGGAAAGAAGTAAAAATACAATAAAGTGTTGAAGGAAAGACGAACTCAAACACGTTTGAGTCTGACCTGGACACCCACAAGAGGCGTGAGCCTCCCTGTATAGCATGGAGCTTCTGTCTCAGGCCAAAACTCGGTTTTGGCTCGTCTAACCTATATTTTAATCGTGTTATGCATTGTCCATGCTCATAAACTCATAAAAACAGTAAAGTCCTGAAATATGTGAGATATTTACACCCTCAAACTTACGTGTATTGATGTTTGCGACGTAGACAACTTTAGAGACGGTTTTCTCGTAGCGACTACTCACGATCAAAGAAGTTTAAAAGAGTGCCTTAAAAAAGTATTTTGTTTCGAAAATATGTTGAAAATATGTTGTTGAAAAACATGTTGATTAATGTTGAGTTGGTCGAATGGGTCGGTCGAATGCACGGCGACGGTACCAACCAAAATGTGTAAGGCTTGTGTTTACGTTCGATAGGTCGTAAACACGTGTCGATTTTGTGACTTAGGAAGTCGGGACTAGAAGTTTAAGGGAGAAGGAGGGGGCGGACGCTCGCGTGAAGATTATGGTGTGTGATGGTGGGTATTTATCGAGAAATCTGGGATGGTAGGTCGGTTGAGTTTGCTTAGAGGCTAAGCAGACACCCCAAAGAGGCGCGAGCCACCTAGTGACTGAAAGTGGTGTACTGTCCCTTTCAATTTGGATGTGGCCTTTGCTCTATCTATTATTTGGTTGGTTTGATTTGTGGTAATCAAATAGGATGTAATGATTTGTGTGCTTGACTCGGGTTTGACCCGTGTAAGTCGGGATTTGAATTTGGAGTCGGTTTTTGGCCCGGTGTCGGTTTTGACTCTAATTTAGGTCATTTTAATGCAAATGGCAAGATAAAACCATTCATGGCATTATTTTCGACATTCTATATTTGGGTTGACTCAGGTTGACTCGAGTTGCGGGTTTTTGAGTCGGTTTTTAGTCCGAAGACGGTTTTGACTCTAATTATGGTCATTTTAATGGAAATGACATGATAAAGACATTCATGGCATTATTTTTGACATTCGAGATTTAGGTTGACTCAGGTTGACTCGAGTTGACTTAGGTTGACTCTTGTTGCGGGTTTCTGAGTCGGTTTTGGGTCCGAAGACGGTTTTAACTCTAAATAGTGTTATTTTAATGCAAATGAAGTTAGAAAACTTTTGAAATCATTTTTTATATCCGAGCAGGTCATTAAACCGTCTCATATATAGCCAATCCACATACGCATATCAAAAACACGTTATAGCATGATCATCATCGGGTGGTTTTTGGAAGGTGCAGATACTGGGTATCTACAAGTACTTAGGATTTTCATTGTACGGGTAGTAAGGTAGGTTTATGTTGACTTGCTCCTCAAACATCCCATACCCATAGTCGTATTCAAAAGATCAACCACATACTCCATATATCAAGTCTTGGGTCATCATCATAGCCAAGATAAAGATATAATTACAAACATGGAAACTACAATAAAACGGTAAAAACGAACCTTGAGGAATAAGTTCCTCAAGGTTAAAGCACGAATAAAAATAGACAAATAAGTAAGAACTTAATCACATAACACCGTCCCCGGAAACGGCGCCATTTTGATGTAGAGTGTCGTTGGGGCTCTCAATCAAACACATTTTTTATTTCTCAACAAACAACTAGTTAGTGGTTAAGTCGAGGTCGATTCATGAGACGGTGTGCTTTGGGTTCTAAGTCTATCTATCTTAATTTATGCTAGTGTCATAATTGATTTGGGTTTGTAGTTTTGTTCTAGACTAATGCACGCAATAAAGTAAAACAAGCAATAAAAGTAAGGATGTAAACAAATGACTAAAAGTGCTAGGATATCATGAGTTCATAGGGGATTCATGAGAGTCGATCATACAAACATGTTCTCAATTATATAGCGAGCACTTATTGTTGTGATAGGATCGAGTTGGTGTATAAGCTTACAATACCTAAGAAGGTTTGCGTCCCGGAGCCAAATCGATTAAACTGTACAACACCTACAAGTCGACTTAATCCTTCCTTTCCAACTATATGCATGGTCTAATGAGGCTCGAGTTGGTGTATATGCTTAGAAGCCTCATTAAAGAGATAGGTGATGGGCAAAAAAAATGCAAGGATTCATAGGCTCGCATTTCATCAAACATAACATGTGCATATGTTGAAATCACAACAAGCAAGCAATTTAATTATGAAAACATATTAGATTAAGCATGAATCATTCCCCATGTTTGTTTCCCCTAACTCCCCATTAATCCTAGCTAAATGACTACTCACGCATGATCAAGTTTAACATGTTAATAAGGTTGTCAATCATACTAACAAAGCAAAACATGATGAATGAATGATTAACAATAATTAAACAAGGTTAAGAGAGAATTATACCTATGAAGATGATTCAAATAATAAAGCAAAGAATAATAGAAGAAAAGTTGATTGATTGATGAAGAGTTGTCAATTCTCCAATAATAACCCAATAATCTTCAATTACCCAATAATAATAAACTTGAATTACTCAATAATAAACTTGAAGAATAATTAAGGAAAGATTAATGTGTAATTTTGTGGAAAGATTAAAGGATAATATATTCTAATCTACTCCTAATCTAATTTAAAAACTTGGTTTTATCTCCGGAAACTTGATGCCTTCATTATTACAAATGGAGTATATATAGTAGTACATCATTAGGTTAAGAAAGGGTGGTTTAGTAAATAGTAATGTTAAAACCTAAATAGGGAATTGCAAGTCCCGAGGGAGATGTGCATATCACATAGCTACTCCCACCATGATCCGCTTGGATCAGCTTGGAGCACGACCAGTCTGTGAAGGAATCTGCTCGGACAAAAGGGAAGACGCTCGGATTATGGGTCAATGATCCGCTCATCTCAAGCTTGGGACGATCGGACCAGGACACAACAATCTGCCCGTCTTGTGCCTTAGACGCACGGATCTTGGCTCAGTATTCCATTCTCTTGCTTCAAGGCCAATGATCTATGTATACTCTTTATTCTTACTTCGTTGGTCGTCGTTCTTGCCTCCTCTTCATACTATTCCATCAAGATCGTCACCAAGCCTCCAAATATGCACAAGAGATGTGAATTCCGCCTCATTACCTCCTTTCCTATAAGACATGTAAAATGCACTAGGAAAACGGAATAGGAAGGAATTGACGGATAAAATGGTCAAGGAATGCTATAATAGTATGCAAAATAGGTTCAATTAAGGGACTAAATGTGCGCAATTAAGAGTCACATCATTGACAGACTCTAAAATGTTCCCGACGATAGATCCTTGGCTCAGACCAATTGAGCTGCCTCGCATCGCCATAGTCTTCAGGTTGTAATCTTCGATTGATCTGGAGGCTATACTTTGACTTTTGCCTTGTTCAAGCCTCAGTCAAAGTGGGGGCTCTGTAGAGACCTTGTTTCTACACCTCCCGCCAACCACCCTGTGATGATTGGGTCACGTGTTTAATCACGCGGTGCGATTTATGACATTTCGTAAGTTCGTCGACACGTGATAGCTCAAACAGTCGAGTCAACCTCATGGTCGTCATCTATGCGCCGATACGGCTGTTTTGACAGTAATGAGAGTAAATTTAGAGTCCGGTTCAAAAATCGCTTCCATTTTCTAAAACCGTCTTAAAACCGAGTCGGAATATTCTTGAAATTTCCGGAGTATTATTCCTAAATTTTATCTTTTATCACGAAAATATCTACCTTGCGGAATAAGGAAGCATACATCTTTCTTAATTCCTAAATAGAACCGCATAAGGCTTCCTTGCTAAGGAGGAAACTGCCTGAGAAAGAAAGCATCAGGTGCTACGCCTCTTGGAAGGATCACAACAACTGCCACACCTCTTCTTGGGATCCTTTTTATCCATTTTTCTGAAAAAATTATAGATTTCTTTCCTAATCATACGTTTACCTAAATTCCTTCACGTGATTAGTATAAATAGAGGCCACCGCCTCACATATTTTTCACCCGAGTGTCCGCCCTTCTCTTCTCCCTTTGCATTCTATGACCGCGCTCTTACTTTTCGACGCTTATGTGCTTGCTTTACGCAACCACATAAGCTCAGATCATTCTGAGTACCAGTCACGTTACATAGACTGACCCACTTGACCATTAAACTTTAATCAACTCAATCAATTTGTTATAAATCCTCTTAAAGGCACTTTCATATTACTTCGAGTCGAGTAATCACTAAAACGACAACTTAGTTAAACTCGCTTCGTCAAACATGCAAGTCAGAGGGTCTAAATCCTAATTTTATTTATTGTATTTTATTTTTGTATTAACTAATGTACGGATTTTTATCACAAGTACGCTCAAAACCGATTTCAAAATAATTTTTTTAACTTTTTTTTGCAAAACAACAACGATATGACGTCGAGAAGAAATGCATCAACTGATGCGCCTTCTGGAATAGTCGCAACACCTGCTGCGTCTCTTCCAGGGGCTGATTATCAGTTGCTGCTCTTCTTCTTCTTCCTTGTGCCACTGTTTGATTCCATCTTCTCGTCTTTTCGTCCTTTCTTTTTGGTTTCTCCAAATCTTTTATAGTTTCAATTTCCAAATTATTTTACTAAATACTTTTCAATAATTACTTACTTAAATCCCTTGTAACTAATATTTGCGGGTTTTCGTCACAAATTTAAACCCGGATTTTAGAGACTCGATTCATCCATGTCATGTCCCTGGAATTCGTCTTTTGTACATATTTCTCTTTATTTTTCAGATTTCGTTTTATTTTGCTACCAACCGTCTCTAATTCAAGTTTTTTATATAAATTGATTCCGACATCATAAAATAACCATAACTTGTAATGTTTTGTTTTCATTCGCCTTTTATCGCTTTATGACGGTTCCATATGCATGTAATATAACTAAATCACTTCTACTCAAGTTATATAACAATAATTAACATTAATTATCCAACGAACAATAACGATTCAATGGGTTTGACTTTCACAGTCAGAACCCAACTCAAGAACAGACGCACGGTCTGATGCGCCTCTTGTAAGGGACACAGCAGATGCTGCACCTGTTCTAAGGTGGTTTCTGCCTCTGAACTCATCTCGTAAATTCAATTATCCATTATAATCCATTTATTGTAATTTATTTATTTCATGTTTATCTTGTATGATTTATTTGCGTGGCAATTCTCACGTAAGCAATATAAATTTAAACTTCGACCCATTTAATTGTTAATTTACTTGTTCACCGACATAGTCTAATCTCACATGCTAGGATTAAAACGTGTTTGTTGCATTGCATGCATACAATTGACGACCTATTGAGTATAAATAACTTTCATGATCATTATTAGAGGCCGTTATCGAGGCGGGCGGGATTAGGTGTTCAAATAAAGGAGCTTCCTAATACGTACCCTCACCCCTTACTCAAGATCTCTGTGAACATCCATGTTCATTGGCATAACGAGAGTCATTCTAGACATAGAATGCTAAAAGTAACAGATTTATTAGTGTTCATGTCACTACTTTGTGTCTTGACATGACACGAAGTATTCGAACGGTTCCAACTTTCCAGAAAAATTGGTGGCGACTCCACAAATGCAGGCTTGTCAAACCTTTCACCGGTTTCAATGCCTTACAAATTAATAATGACCCATGACGTGCTTTGGCCTCGCGCCGAAGTTC
This sequence comes from Silene latifolia, assembly GCF_048544455.1. Lineage (NCBI taxonomy): Eukaryota > Viridiplantae > Streptophyta > Magnoliopsida > Caryophyllales > Caryophyllaceae > Silene > Silene latifolia. The sequence continues at coordinate 64,340,450 of NC_133530.1, read as the reverse complement.
CGTGGGAGAAGTGTCGCCGCCTCGATACCAACGCGCCGGTGCACACGACGCGGGTGGCTGTGTCCACAATTTGATGCATCTTTAATTACATGAGTTTGTCATCTAACTTAGGGTGTAGATGGTTACTGTAGTTCATAACTTCCATTAATTTGTTCAATATCTTTGTATAATTAGGTTTTTACATGATAATTAGAGTTTACTTTAATTTATTTAGTTAAAAACCTACATTGTCCAATTAAATTTCTTAAATCGTTGAAATTTGATTCACAAAGTTAACTGATTTTACTTAATTACTAATCAATACCACATAAGAAAAATATGATTGCTTAAAATAATTTAAACGTTATGAATATGAAATATTCACAAATAAATACCTCTATTTTATGTATAAAAATGTTAGATGAAGAAGTGTAAGAAAGATAAACCTAAAGTTAGGGAGACAGAAGGAGAGATATATTACATTTAGGATCAAATAAGAAGAAGAACAAGAAAAAGATGAAGGTGGAGCATAAGAGCATCTACAGCCGACAACTACTGTAACTGCAACACTCCATAAGTCGGGATCGTTCCTCAAGGTAACCCCCCAATGCATGAGAGTGTCCCAAGACTTGGTTTCCCAAGTTTGTAGTGCGAACAAACGAAGTAGAGTACTTTAAAGCAATACTTATTTAACAACAACATGACATAGATAACTGGCTTAGTCAAAAGAGAACAAATACTAAGTTTAAGGGAGGCACCAAACACTCATAATTAGTACAACCATAAGAATAAAAAGTAGTCATAGAGTCAAAAACTAGATAATCTAATGTGTCGACAATCTAAAAGCGATACCGCTCCCCCAAAGCCTCCAACCGCGTATATGTATGCTACCTGTCAGACACTGCTCCCCATATGGGCAGAAATCACCATATGATCATGTTAGCTGAATAATATAAATGCTTAATGAATGCTACTAAGAAGGACTAAATGATCATTCAATAAATGCTAAGATAACTAACCATGATTCAAACATATGTATAAAATGCATAATATCATCTTCCAAGTTCTCACTTCCACATCACCGGTGCCAGGAACACGCCCAGGACACCGCATACCATCACTAGGTACTCGGAACACGTCCGTGGTACCGGGTCCAAGAGCGACTCGAGTCCCCTAACAGACATCGTGTCCCAATCACACGAGTCCCTCCAAAACTCAAGTACTAAATGTGCACATCCCTCTTGAAGTGGGAAGCTCCAAGAGCTGACTCAAGCGGAAGACGGTTTCGCAGCCGCCTTCCATCTCCACAACAAAAACAACCAAGTATACTCAACAATCCTCCAACACCCATTAACACAACAACAATATAATTAATTACCAACAAGAATAATCATATAACCACACAAGGCATAATATGTCACAAATTCTCAGTCCCTCCGTAATTCACCCTTTTCTCATGTAATTGCTCCCTAAACACGTTATAATGCATTCTAACCATTTATGTAACATTTAAACATACGTACTCCCTTTACCACATACATAATTAACACAAGACATTATCATGTCACAAACCCTAATTACCAATAATCTTGTTATAATGCAACTACCATGAGACGTGTGTAATTAATGACAATAAATGCATAATTAAACATTCATATTATTAAAGCTAAGTAGGAAAAACCCTGCCTCAATCTTATCTTTACAAAGCCTCAAGCTAAGGCCTAGAAATGCTCCTCCATTAAACTTCCTACACAAATTAATTACTACATTCATTATCATAATCCACTATAATAAACATACTAATTAATTCCCTTATTTACCCATCTTAAATACTCATAACCCTAATTAATTATGAGATAATCTACTAGGAAAATTAGGGTTTACCAAGATAAGATTAAGGATATAAAATTGGAAATTAACTTACAAAGGTGGTGGATGAACTAGAGAAAAAGATTGGCAAGAACTTCTACAAATATGGAGACCTGACTTAGAGGATAAGGTTTGTGGTTGTTTGTGAGTGTTTAGAGAGTGGTAGAGATTAGGTTGGGAGGGATTTTAGGTGGGAAAATCTAAAAAGGATAAGGTTTGAAACTGATACACCACCTACCATTCTTGCGTAAAAGTTGGACAACGACAAGGCACTTGATCGAGTGCCCAGTTCAGTCGATCGAGTGAAGTTTCTCTCAGTCAAGTGAACATTCACTCGGTCGGGTGATGTTGTTTTAGAAACTTACAGCCACAACCCAGGTTCCACTCCGTCCCCCATTCGATCGAGTGAGCACCACTCGGTCGAGGGAACTGTCTACCAGGTCGAGTACGGTGTTATAAATTGTGTGGTATTACAATCTTCCCCCCTTAAAAAGAACTCCGTTCCAGAAGTTCACACCCGACACTATATTCTACAAAAAAATTCTATGTCCCTTATTGCCCCAAGGGTGCGTGGCGGTAGGTCAAAACAACATGAGACCAGTACGGTATGAGTGTATGACTAACTAAGATGCTATGAGGTGAGGTGATGATAATCTAAGAAGAAGAAAGAATGGAAACTTGTACTTCTTATACTTGCGTAATACGCCCTACCCTTAAAGAAACATGGTTAGGACCTCGTAACCAAACTCATACCTGTGCGAAAAGGTTAGGGTACCGTTCTTTCATGGTTTCCTCGGCCTCCCATGTGGCCTCCTCTACTATATGATTAAACCACAATAATTTTACCAACACCGTCTCACCACGTCTTGTCTTCCTTACCTTCCGGTCTAGGATCTTCTTGGGCATTTCCACATATGTTAAAGAATCATCTAACTCGATCGTTTCCGCCTCAAGCACATGTGAAGGGTCTCTTATGTAGTTGCGTGATTGAGACACATGAAAGACATTGTGAACTTGCTCCAAGGCCGGGGAAGTGCTAAACGGTAGGCCACTTCCCCGACTCTACTCAATATCTCACAAGGTCCTATGAAATTTTGACTCAACTTGCCTCTTTTCCCAAATTTCATTAGTCCCCTCATGGGTGAAACTTTGAATAACACCTTATCTCCCACCGCAAATTCAATGTTACTTCTCCTCAATTCGGCATAACTCTTTTGCATATCTTATGCCGCTCTCATCTTCTCTCGGATTATATGGACTTGGTCAATAATGTCTTGGATCATTTGAGGTCCCAACAAGATGGCTTCGTTGCTATGATCCCAACATATTGGACTTCGACACTTCCTCCCATACAAGGCTTCAAACGGTGCCATGCCAATGCTAACATGGTAGTTGTTATTATAATAAACTTCGATCAAATATAGCCTATCTTCCCAAGAGCCCCCAAATTCCAAGATGCAAGCTCTCAACATGTCTTCCAAAAATTGGATGGTTCTCTCCGTTTGCCCATCCGTTGCCGGGTGGAAAGTCATACTCATTTTTAATTGAGTACCCAAAGAGCTTTGAAGCTCTTGCCAAAACCTTGAAATGAATCGAGAATCACGGTCCGATACAATATCTTTTGGAAATCCATGAAGATTTACCACCTACTTGCAATATGCATTTGCTAATTCCACCTAGCTCCAAGTGTCTTTCATTGCAAAGAAATGGGCCGATTTGTTTAACCTATCCACAATGACCCAAATTATGTTATTCCCCTTTTGAGTCCTTGGTAATCCCACTATAAAATCCATAGATATTGACTCCCACTTCCATTCTGGCACATCCAGTGGTTCAACTTTCCCTTTTGGTCTCTTGTGTTCTCCTTTCACTCTTTGGGAAGTGAAGCATCTTGACACAAATTTCGCCACTTCCTTCTTTATGTTTGACCACCAAAAAGTCTTCTTAAGATCCTTGTAAAAATTATCACCACCCAGGTCCACCGAGTAAGGTGTGTTATGAGCTTCAATCATGATCTTTTTCTTAAGCTTTTCATCATTTAATATGCACCACCTCCCTTTAAATCTAAGGCTTTTGTCCCCATGAAACTCAAATCTTGAGGTTTAACCCCTCTCTAACACTCATTTCCACTCTTGGATCTTCACATAACTTGCTTGCTTCTCCTGAATTTCATCCTACAACCCGGGTTGTAAGACTAAGTCTGCGATTGCCTTCCCTTTCGTATCATATGAATGCCCATCTTCTTCACTTCTTCCTTTAATCTTAGCATTGATAAGGCGGTACACAAGGAGTGCACCGAGTTCCTACTTAAGGCATCGGCCAGCATGTTGGCTTTCCCTTTATGGTATACTATTTCCATGTCATAATCCCTAATGAGCTCAATCCATCTTCTTTGTCCCGTGTTCAACTCCTTTTGGGTATAGATGTATTTCAAGCTCTTGTGATCGGAAAACACCTTAAAGGTCGCTTCATACAAGTAGTGCCTCCAAATCTTCAAGGCAAAGACAACGACTCCAAACTCTAGATCATGTGTTGGATAGTTCTCTTCATAGGACTTCAATTGTCGCGATGCATAGGCAATAACTCTACCATTTTGCATAAGTACACATCCCAAACCACTCTTTGAAGCATCGGTATACACTTCAAAATTGTCAACCCCTTCCGGCAAGGCTAACATCGGGGCCGTGGTCAGGCGCTCCTTTAGGGTCAAGAAGGCCATCTAACAACTCCCGTCCCACTTGAAATGGTTTTCTTTTCACATTAAAGACGTCAAAGGCCTAGCAATCTTAGAGAAGTCTTTTACGATTCGTCGATAATACCCGGCTAGACCTAGGAAACTTCGAATTTCCGCTACATTCTTGGTTGTTACTCTCTTTGACACGACTTCAATCTTTTTAGGGTCCACGACAATTCCATCCTTTGATATTACATGGCCTAGGAAGGCCACCTTGTCCAACCAAAACTCACACTTACTAAGTTTTCCATAAAGTTCATGCTTCCTTAAGGTTTGTAACACGATTCTCAAGTGCTCTTCGTGCTCCTCTTTGGTCTTAGAGTAGCCAAGATATCGTCTATAAACTGTAACACCCCTGATACCGTCGTTTAGTACCGAAAATAAATACCTAAAACTACTACCAGAAGCTAGTGGAAGTAGGGTCGATCTCCAGAGGGAGATGGGAAAATGTCTGCTAAACTAAGTCCGTCTGAGTAACTTTTTCTTGGGGGTTTTGAAGATTTGTTCTAAACTACGAAGATTAAAAGAGAAATCAAGTAAAAGAGAATAAAGCACAAATTTGGCAACTTTACCAAGTAGAGAGAAACAGCTAAGACAGTCGGTTCACCATGATTCTTAAGAAATCTAGTCTGGGGTCTTAGGTCAATGCAAATTCGATCTACAGGGTAGTGAAAAGGTCCTTCATGTCCGCTATTCGCTCTAAAACAATTCTAACTTAGCTTCCGCCCTCATTAGAATGCTCTAATGTTCACTGCAGGTCTTACCCATTCCAATCTTCCGATCTAGGTCAAGGTGTACCAAGGTTAATTATCTAATTGCGTCGACTCATGTAGACAAGAACAATTAATTGCAGTAATTGACAACATAGATCTAATTCGCAATAAATCCTAATCACTTATTCATAATTCCCCTAAGATCATGGCTCCCCTATGTCTTAGCAAAAGGGCTTAGCTATGCATAATTATTGTATAAACATCAATAACACATAAACTGAAACAATTCAACATAGTTAAAGTCTAAGAAGAGAATAATAAAAAGAATAGAGATTAAAAGAATAAAAGCAATAAAGCAAAGTAAATAATTAAGAGTAGAGAATACCGATTAGAAGGAAAGAGCAAAATGAGAATTAGGTTTTCAAGTTTAAAGTTCTAAGAGAGAGTAAGGGAGAGAGAAGTCGAAGAAGAGAAGAGGAGAAGTCCTTTCTAATGACTGTCGTCATTCTTATTTATTCCTAATTACAAATGGCAATCTCGAAAATAACTCAAAATCCGCATAAAAGATCAAAGCTCTCGATCGAGTGAAATGAAACCACTCGATCGAGGATGAAACTCGACAACCCATTCGATCGAGTAAACAGGGTGCTCGATCAAAGACTTCAGAAGACGGTCATCTTGATCGAGTAAAGGCAGAGCTCGATTGAGGAATTTCAAGAGAATAAAGCATTCGATCGACCATTTGAAGCAGCATAATGGGTCGATCGAGCTACATCAGCACAGGTGGACTTCTTGAACACCTTCCGAGGCCACTTCACATATCTTTAAGTGGAAAATTCCAAGCTTCAGTTCCTCCTTCTCCAAAATGCATAAGATTGAGAGAGGTTCAGGCTCGATTTCGCTCCTTTCCGGTTCATAACTGCAATGAATACAAGACAAGCCAAAGTAGACTATTCGGGGGTATTTGTAGCTAGATGCCACATAAATAACATAGAAATGCGTGTAAATATGGGGTAAAAACCTTATATAAAATACACGCATCAAATCTCCCTAAACCAAACCTTTTCTTGTCCCCAAGCAAACTATGAATGCAACTAATAGACAACTAACGAAACGGGACCAACTCATCAGCTACAAATTATCTACCCAAACCAATTTAATGCAACAACTAACAAAGTGGCAATAAGTAAGTGCAAACGAGTTAAATGAATGTTTAAACTATTGAACCGTCGATCTTGCAAGATTCATAAATATCGGACTCTCACAAGGTGAGTATATTAGTAAGATATAGAAAGAACTAGAGACACTCACCTAACTCGGCCTATAAGAACATGCATGCAATCTAACATGAATAAAGTCTCTACAACCGTACATATGAATTCCAACCAACTAATGACCAAGACACATGACGAGGACTTACATTTGGGTAAGTGAGGTAATGAATAAGAAAGGGCTAAATTGAATTTGGAGATGTGGAGTTAATAGTCAAGCTAGCAACAACGGATCCAAATTTAGAAACTTCCCAACTTCCTACTCAATACATAACAATGCAAAAAAGTGCCAATTTGCAGCACACAAACTCACTAATCACCCGTCAACTCCCATAAAATACAAATATAACATGGGAGCGAAAATCCCAACATAATATTTTTTCAGCTCATGATTTTTTATAATCTTTTTTTTTTCATATTCACTTTTTTCAACTTTTTCGCAATTTTTTTCTTTCATTCCCTTTAACATTTCCACCAACTTCTGAAAGCAGATATAACCACATTGCAATGAAACATTCCCAAGGGCTACCATTACTAGCTCGGCTAGGGTAGGCGGAATTATAGATTGTAGCTATATGGGACAAAATAGGCAATTTGGCTATGTGGAGCTCATGGGTAGAATGAAATAAAGGGGATTTGCTCTCCTAACATGTGTCACCAGCCACAGACCGAATGCATACAGGTACTAAGTGTGGGGTAATGTCCGTATAAAACCCTTAAATTATAGGACTATAACGTAAATTTAATATGCGATTTATGGTCATAAACGAAAAACAACAAAGAAACGATAAAGCATTAGAAATAACCTCGGGTCCTTTGAGATGTGCCCTAAGAACAAAAATCAAAGTAGATTTCCTCCTAATCGATACACCCAAGACCGTCTGAGACTATGCCCTTGTGCTAGAAATGTATTCTCTAATTGCCTTGCAATATTGAGAGAATTGTTGTGAGTTTTAGATGTGAGATCTAGAAATTTCAGAGGAAAAGTGCCTCCAAAACCCTAATATTTTTGCAAATAAAAATGATTAGGTTAACAAGGAGGAGAGGCTCTCCTTTTGTTCTTTTTCATTCCGCCAAACCGAGATCCACATGGGGAAGTGGGCTTCCACTTCCTCTTATTTTTAACTCCCGGTCCGACTCGAAATTTGCTAAATGTATACGACGGGTTTTATTATAAATCGTCATCGGTTATCGGTTATTAAAACATCAACTAATAACACGGATTAGTTGAAATATTAATACATGTCCGACAAAGACAATATTGTATAATTAATTCAATATACATCAATTAAATATAATCGTTAATATTTAATTTACGAATTAACCGCTTAATTCGTCTTAGCCATTATTATTTAATCCGTATCAAATAATCATCTCAACACCGTGTTTGACTAATTTTAGTCAATGACTCAGACTAACTGCTTAGTCAACTTTGGCATCAACATGACTGTATTTTCATACCGTCACATCTCTCAAACGTATCCTATAGGTGTGACTTTTAGGGACCAGTTGATCACCGCCATCTGTATGACAATAACGTCAAACTTATCTAGCAAGCCAACCGTTATTGATAAACGTGGACCAACTGATTATAATACAAAAGTATACCCTTTGATCCTTTTAGAGATTTATAAGTCCTTGCACTAACTGTAGAGGACACCAGCCCCAACAAGCTCCCACTTGTCCGTACAAGTGTACGTGCAATGACGTTATCCGCACTAACTGGAGGACACCACCTCCAACAAACTCCCACTTGTCCGTACAAGTGTATGTGCGATAACCGATTCTCATATTCATTTAAAATTTCTCCCACTCAATGTAAAACAATTTGCAGATCCGGATCCGCAAAGGTCGTATTTTACAATCGATCTGTATCAAGAGTGGTTTCCCCGACTAGAGAGTAACTCAACTGATAAAACGAATCTGTATTCGAGCATGGCCATGCATTTCGATTCTGACTCCTCAAGTGGCCCCGAGAAATATCGAGTACCGATAAAGGCTGAATATTTCCTTCAACTCGACTCCTTCCGATCTAAGCACAGCATGAAATGACCCAGAAAAAATCTACTTGGTCCCCTGTTACGGATGACCGTGAGAAAGAAACCAAAGTCACCCAAAATCTGCCTTAGTCTCAAGAGACAGTCGATAGTCAAAAGAATCGACTCTTAGGATCACCATGGAGGTCCTATCCACGACCGGGCACCGAATGTTAGAAAACATTTAGGACTCCACGTCGATGTCACAATTGTGTCCTACGAGATATCCATATAATTCGCCTCTGTGATTGGTCAATCAACCTTTTGACTTATGGCTCGTTGAACCCACCATTAACCAACGTCACAAAATAATTGCCAGAGTTATCAGCTCATGTGGGCAATTAAGGACCAAAAATATAATGTTTGTTCAGTTCACTTTGTGGTGTTCAAAATTGTCGTACAATTCCACATGAAAAACAAAATATATATAAATATCAAAACGATGATGTCGTATAGAGTACAAAAGAGAATGAATCTAATCCATAAAAGAGTACTACAACTCAGGAACACGTTTAATTCCCATGGAATTAACATGCCCTTCATGGTTATCTTGTCGTAATGGTTTAGTGAGAGGATCTGCTATGTTGTCATCTGTAGCAATCTTTTCTATCACTACCTCCTTTTGCTCCACGTAATCTCGGATTAGATGAGCTTTCCGTTGTACGTGTCTAGACTTGTTGCTAGACTTAGGCTCCTTAGCTTGGAAGATGGCACCTCTATTGTCGCAATAGATGGTTATCGGGTTATTCGAACTAGGCACTACAGATAGTCCATGTAAGAATTGACGCATCCATATCGCTTCCTTTGTAGCTTCAGACGCGGCATAGTACTCGGACTCAGTCGTAGAATCTGCTGTAACACTTGTTTGGAACTCTTCCAGCTGACTGCAGCGCCATTAAGAGTAAAAACGAATCCAGACTGAGATTTTGAGTCATCTCGATCCGTTTGGAAGCTAGCATCTGCGTAACCGGTTGCGCATAGCTTTTGTTCGCCTCCATAAGTCAATGCCTAAGCTTTAGTCCTCCGTAGGTACTTAAGAATGTTCTTGACAGCCATCTAATGTGATTCACCTGGATGCTGTTGGAATCGACTTGTCATACTCAATGCATATGCCACGTCCGGACGTGTGCATATCATGGCATACATGATTGATCCTATAGCCGAGGGATAAGGAATCTGTGTCATGCGCTCTTTCTCTTCCGGTGTCTCTGGTGCCTGAGACTTGCTCAAATGCTTCCCGGAGCCATAGGAAGAAACCCTTTTTGGAGTTAGTCATCTTTGAATCTCTCTAGGATCTTGTCTACGTAAGACTCCTGACTGAGAGATAACATCCGACGTGATCTATCTCGATAGATACGGATGCCCAAAATTCTTTGTGCCTCACCCAGATCTTTCATTTGGAAATGGTTCTTCAACCATACTTTTACCGAAGTTAAGAGAGGTATGTCATTCCCAATCAGGAGTATGTCATCGACATACAATATTAGGAAGACAATCTTGCTCCCACTCGACTTGATATATAGACATGGTTCCTCGACCGATCGAGTAAATCCATTTTCTTTTATCACTTGGTCGAAGCGATGATTCCAACTCCGAGATGCTTGCTTAAGTCCATAAATGGAACGCTTAAGCTTGCACACTTTCTTAGGATGTTCACGATCAATGAAACCTTCGGGTTGTACCATGTACAACTCTTCCTCCAAAAAACCGTTTAAGAAGGCGGTTTTCACATCCATCTGCCAAATTTCATAGTCATGAAAAGCGGCAATCGCTAAGATAATCCGAATGGAACGCAACATGACTACGGGTGCAAAAATTTCATCGTAGTGCAAACCTGGCACTTGGGTGAAACCTTTAGCAACTAGTCGTGCTTTATAGATATCTTGTTGACCTTCCACAGAATGCTTTATCTTGTAAAGCCATTTGCATTGAAGGGGACGAACCTTAGCAGGTAAGTCAACAAGATCCCATACGTTGTTCTCATACATAGAGTCCATCTCGGATTGCATGGCCTCAAGCCATAGCTTTGAGTCAGAACTAGTCATGGCACCTTTATAGGTTGCGGGTTCACTACTCGTTAAGAGTAGAATGTCATCTATGTCATGTTCCTCGACCATACCAATGTATATCATGCCGGAGGAATAGAGACTCTTCCCGACCTCCTAGGTTCCTCAGGAATATTCACCGCAGACGAGATTGAAGGAATTGGTTCCTCCAATAGTTGCTCGGTATTTGGTTCAAGAACCTCCGACAGGTCGAAGGTTCTATCACTCTTTGCATTCTCGAGAAATTCCTTCTCTAAGAATGTCGCACTAGCCGCAACAAAAACACGTTATCCGGTTGGCGAATAGAAGTAATGACCAAGTGTTCCTTTAGGATAACCTATAAAGTATGTCTTGACCGATCACGGGCCGAGCTTATCCTCGTGTCTCCACTTGACATAAGCCTCGCAGCCCCAAACCCGTATAAAGGACAAGTTAGGGACCGTTCCCTTCCATAGTTCATATGGAGTCTTGTCAACAGCTTTAGACGGACTTCGGTTAAGTATTAGAGCAGCTGACAGAAGAGCATAACCCCATAATGAGTCAGGCAACACGGTTTGACTCATCATGGATCGAACCATATCAAGTAGAGTTCGATTTCTCCGTTCGGACACACCATTCAACTGAGGTGTTCCAGGTGGAGTTAACTGTAAGGCAATCCCACAGTCTTTAAGGTGTTGATCAAACTCGTGAGAAAGATACTCGCCACCACGATCTGAACGTAGTGTTTTAATCTTTCTACCCAAAGAGGTTCGTACCCTATTCTCGGTATTCTTTGAATTTCTCAAAGGACTCACTTTTATGCTTCATTAAGTAGACATAGCCATATCTACTTAAATCGTCCGTGAAAGTGATGAAATATCTATAGCCTTCTCGTGCGGTGATTGACATAGGTCCACATACATCCGTGTGTATGAGTCCTAATAGGTCAGCAGCGCGCATTCCAACACCTTTGAAGGAAATCCGAGTCATCTTACCGATGAGACATGATTCACACGTGCCAAATGATTGAAAATCAAAGGCCGAGATAGCTCCATTCTTGATGAGCTGTTTTACGCGTTTCTCATTAATGTGTCCCATACGGCAGTGCCATAGATACGTTTGATCTTTGTCACCAACCTTTAACCTTTTATTCATTACGTGTAATATTTCGGTGGTCTGATCTAAAACATAAATTCCGTTCATGGAGACTGCCTTGCCATAAATCATATTGTGTAATGAGAAAATGCAAGTATTATTCTCTATTACAAATGAAAAACCAAGTTTGTCAAGTGCGTAAACCGAAATAATGTTTTTCGAAAGATGGGTACATAATAGCGATTATATAAAAATAACTCAAATCCGCTAGGAAGTCGGATCACGTATGTTCCCCTCGAGACGGCAGCCACTCGTGCTCCATTCCCGACACGCAGGTCCACCTCACCCTTTACGAGGGGTTCGATGTTTTTGAGCCCCCGCACATGATTACAGATGAGAACCACAACCAGTATCTAGTACCCAAGTTCCGTAACTTGCGTGGTTAATCTCAATCATATGAATAAAAGTAGAAGAAGAAGACATACCAACAGGTTTAACGCGACCTGCTTTTATGTCCTCATGGTAAACAGGACATGTACGCCTCCAATGCCTAGTCTTGTGGCAATGATGGCATTCCATGTTTTCGGTCTTGCTCTTTGTCGCGCCTGATGAGTTACTTGCCTCACCAGGCCCACTCTTACCTGATCCCGACTTCTTAAACTTCGGTTTACCTACTGCTAGGCCTGGCTGAACTTTGCCCTTACCCTTGCCCTTATTTGTCACAACGAGAACATCTTGTTTAAGGCTCCCACTAAACTTCATGTCCTTCTCGGTCTGTACGAGAAGGGAGTGTAGTGCGTGAGGACTTTTCTTCAAATCATTCATATAGTAATTGGCTCTAAAGAGCGCAAAACCATCGTGGAGTGAATGAAGCATGCGGTCAATCACAATGTTCTCGCTGATTTTACAATCAAGCGTCTCCAGTTTCTCGACATTCTCAATCATGCTGAGAATGTGTGGGCTAACCGGTTGGCCCTTCTGGAGTTTCGCCTCAAAGAAGCGACTGGTAAGCTCATAGGTCACGATTCTCGGTGCTTTCGAGAATTCCTTAGTGAGCGTAGTGAAAATTTTGTTTGCACTTTGGGCTATGAAGCGTTTCTGCAAATTGGATTCCATTGCAAAAATAAGTACGTTCTTTACCGCACCCGCTTCCATGGCGAAACCGTTATACTTGTCGATCTCGTTAATTCCAGCCGTAGGGCCTGGCTTTGGTGGGATGGGCTCAGTCAGATATTTGAGCTTCCCATCAGCAATGGCAGCATTCCGTAATGCCGCCTCCCAGTCCGCGAGGTTAGATCCATCATTTTTCAGTCGAGTAGACTGATTCATCTGATCCATGAAGATCCGAAGCCAGGACTCACGCTCCAATGTGACACTTGGCATTGGGTCGTCATCACGGCCAGCCATTATGTTATTAGCAGTTTAAAAGATCGTGTTCTACACTTAAAAAGGAAGAAAAACAAAAATGAAATAAGCAACTCATCGAGGTGATTTAAGTCTATTTAAAATTCATTTTAACGTGTAGACTCATAGCACTTGCATAATTGATCTCCCTCAAGAATAATACAAGTGATCCCAAGACTCAATTTCCGTAAATTGATAAGCCAACTGTTTAGCTAGTTCTTCCGTAAGAACTCTTGGTCGATAGATTTCCGTAAATCCTATCTATAGTCCACCATAATCACAGGATCGTACGAGTGACCATAGTGTTGAGATAAAATAGGTCAATCAGTTCCAACTTACCCGACGTAGAAGGGGTCATATTATGCCTACCGACGAAGAAGGGATTCATTGGAGTTCGACCTATAAAGACTGTTCTCAATTTTTGTTTATACGAGGAAGATCCCATCAACTTAGTTTTAATTCATTTTAAGTGAACCAATAACTAGCATTACGTGAATGAATTAACTTAGGTGATGGCTTAAAATAGATCGTGTGACATAAGAATGTCAAAGAAAACTAACGCGTGACCTCTATATGAATCAGTTTTCATGCAATTATTAGGTGGTTTGGTTTTTAGGCGGAATATGATGCAATCTATCGTTACGATAAAATAAATAAAAGAATGCAAAACGTAAATAAAAATTCCTAGTGTGGCCTATCCTAGTAAAAAGAACATAATACAAATTTGGAATCCACCGTTGGACCCGAGAAGCTTGTCTTGATGTTCCATCTTTGTCCATGTAGCGGGAGTGAGCATCCGATCTCCATCTTTGGTCTTCTCAAAATTACAATTTAAAATTACAAAATATAAACCTATTTACATTCTAATTAAAACTGTAATTACAAGTAAAAATCCAAAACGGAGATGCGAGATCTCAAAATACAACCAAGACCGTGTTCCATCATTACGGTAACACGTTCTACTAAGGCCACACTAAGTTACTACCGTTTGTAAAAATAAATAAATACGTAATGTAAGCATTCAAAACATTCAAAATAACGATAAATAAAATGCATCAACTAAAATAAAATTTATTCGTGACATAATTCCGTAATTATGTTAAATTTATCCAAACCACCAAAGACAATTAAAATTATGTGACAAAACCGCTTTAATCAACTTAATTTTAATTCATTACAATCCGTTACTTTAAATCGCTTTAAAATAACTAAATGGTACGTGAGTGAACCGTTTCACTATCAAGCGAATGCATAAAATCCGTATTATGCACATGTTAAGGCCAAAAAAAAATAAAACTCAAATTTTTTTTTTTTTTCTTCACGTCTGGCCGTGAACAGTACCCAAAAAAATTTTTTTTTTTTTGTTGGAGCTTAAAACCGAGAGCTCAAAAAGCAAAAAAAAACAAAAAAATCTGCGGTACACATGAAAACCGAGAGCCTCAACAATCAAAAACAAGATCGATTTGTAAAAACCAATTGCAATTTAATCTAATCCGTATAGAATTGAAACTACAATTGATAAATCTTTAACTTATTGTTATGAATATCGATTACAAGAACAATATGCAAAGAACAAATCGAATACCAAACATCGTCTGATTAGCACGGTTTACAAAAACAACAAAATAGACATGGCACGGAATTCAAGAAAAACAGCCGTGTAAAATCAAGACACGGTTTTCAAGAAAAAAAAAGGACAGCCGTGCAAAAAAAAAAAAAAAATTCAGCCGTGCATAAAAAAAAATCAGCCGAGAGGGTTTTATGCAACAAAATTTATCGATTCAATTCGTTTGATGAAAATCACATAGAAAAATTTACGTGGCCTTGCTCTGATACCACTTGTGGGGTAATATCCGTATAAAACCCTTAAATTATAGGACTATAACGTAAATTTAATATGCGATTTATGGTCATAAACGAAAAACAACAAAGAAACGATAAAGCATTAGAAATAACCTCGGGTCCTTTGAGATGTGGCCTAAGAACAAAAATCAAAGTAGATTTCCTCCTAATCGATACACCCAAGACCGTCTGAGACTATGCCCTTGTGCTAGAAATGTATTCTCTAATTGCCTTGCAATATTGAGAGAATTGTTGTGAGTTTTAGATGTGAGATCTAGAAATTTCAGAGGAAAAGTGCCTCCAAAACCCTAATATTTTTGCAAATAAAAATGATTAGGTTAACAAGGAGGAGAGGCTCTCCTTTTGTTCTTTTTCATTCGGCCAAACCGAGATCCACATGGGGAAGTGGGCTTCCACTTCCTCTTATTTTTAACTCCCGGTCCGACTCGAAATTTGCTAAATGTATACGACGGGTTTTATTATAAATCGTCATCGGTTATCGGTTATTAAAACATCAACTAATAACACGGATTAGTTGAAATATTAATACATGTCCGACAAAGACAATATTGTATAATTAATTAAATATACATCAATTAAATATAATCGTTAATATTTAATTTACGAATTAACCGCTTAATTCGTCTTAGCCATTATTATTTAATCCGTATCAAATAATCATCTCAACACCGTGTTTGACTAATTTTAGTCAATGACTCAGACTAACTGCTTAGTCAACTTTGGCATCAACATGACTGTATTTTCATACCGCCACATCTCTCAAACGTATCCTATAGGTGTGACTTTTAGGGACCAGTTGATCACCGCCATATGTATGACAATAACGTCAAACTTATCTAGCAAGCCAACCGTTATTGATAAACGTGGACCAACTGATTATAATACAAAAGTATACCCTTTGATCCTTTTAGAGATTTATAAGTCCTTGCACTAACTGTAGAGGACACCAGCCCCAACACTAAGTAGACTGAATTCATGCTTATGCAATTTGATGTTACATGCCTTATAGAGAGTACTACTCACATCCTATATGAAACTGGTCATGAATGTCACCAGTTTATTAAGCTCTAAACCTTAAAATGTAAATGTAGCTTGCCAATATAAGAGTCAAGTCTATTCGTTCAGATAAGTTTGAAACAAAAACTCGTACATCATGTACATTTTCACGTTAACAACATTTTAAGAATATGCAGGGCAAGGGTAAAAGACTCAAAGTAGCATAAAGTTCAACGTTCCGACTCAACCTAAATGCATAAATAAACATTTTTTTTTGAATTAAAACAGCAATGCATGCGAAAATAAATAAACGTGCAAACTTAAATGCAATAAACAACATGAAGACACAAATATGGATGCATACCTCCCTAAACCAAACCGTACAATACCCTCATTGTACCAAAAACAGGGGAAGAAATGCAAACTTAAGAGAAAAGGAGAATGGAAGTCGGAACACTTAAAATATAAGCGTGAAAGAGGGACCTCCCTAAACCGACCATGAACATGGGAGGTTACAAATAGCCCATCGACATCGCAGCATGCGAGATATATCAACATGACTCGATCGAAAGGGCAGAAGAGCTCGATCGAGTAGAATAGGTGTAAGAAGTTCTCGATCGAAGAGGAGAAGCTGTCGATCGAGATGGCTGATTTTGCAGGCTTTCGATCGAGGAGAGCAGGTGTTCGATCGAGGGGAAAGAGCAGCAGAAGCATTCGATCGAGTTAACAAAGCTCTCGATCGAACTGTTCACATAAGAAACCTGCAAAACTTAGCAAAGATCCTACAGAACTAACAAAATAACTTAGTTGTTCAGCGATTATTTGTAAAACTAGAGTCTAGGCACACAAAACTAATGCAAAAAGTTTAAACAAAATTACAATAAAAACAGGTCGGGTTTGTTAGAAATATTTAATCTCATTAATTTACATATTCATATATGTTCAAATTTATTTAGTCATAAAATAAATTCTAGATATTATGCATGCAAACATAAATAAGATAAGAGAAGAAATCATCAATCTTACTATATGATTTCGGATTAATGGGCACCAACAAATTCACCTATTTGTTAGTTCTTGAGCTTTCCTTAAAATGGATGAACAAAAGGTCCAAATTAGAACCTCTCCCAAAAGTGAATACCCAAGGAAACCTCTTAATAACTAATATTATTTTGTACTAGAAATAATACAAGTCTTACTATAAAATTGACACAAGAATATTTTGTATTTCCTCTTGAATATTTTCGGCCAAGAGGAGAGATTTGTGAGTTTTATTTCTCTAAGTTTTCACAAATTATAGAGAGAAAATTCATTTTCTTACACTAGGAAAAATGAGTTGAAGTTGTGAATGAATAATGGAGGAAAAACTCTATCTTTTCTCTTGAAAAAACCGGTTGGAGGAGGGAGTAGGAGCCAATGCATGAGCTTGTTTTTCTACCCAAGAAAAATAGGCATGCAAGGCTACAAGTAGGGTTTGATCATTGTGTTTTCCACTTAAAAATAAAAACACAATATAAACCTAATACTCCCTCCTTTTCGGCACACTTAAATAAAATGAGTAGCCCATTTTATTTTGTCATTTGTCAATTGTAACAAATGTGACATGTTACTTGACATGTGAAATTGTAATGTATTTTTAACATATTAAAAATCAACATACTCATAAAATATGTCATATACAAAAACGACTAGTAATTCGTAATTACGTGTAGCAAAACGGTTTATCAAATTATAAATTACAACGTCTTGCATTTATAATAAATTATTCATTCAATTTCAATTGTTTCGTAAACAATAATTTTATGTAAGTAATAAAACAATTCGATTACTTAGACCATATCTCATTTAATCAAATTACAATAAGACACGTTAACTTTACTCACAAAATCATCCGTCAATTTTAAGCAATTTAATTAACTCGTATCGGCATACGATTAATTAAATAATCAATTAAGAGTATTTCCCTATAGGTATGACCTAAGGGGATCAACTGATCACCACCGTCGCACAACAGTAATGTCAAACTCTATTCAGCCAATCATTACTGATATGTGTAGACTAGTTGACTGTAAAATATTACATCCCACATGTATTCTTAAAATGAGATTTAAACATGTGATCATCATGATCGACAGTTGTGATCGCATTATTGTCGGAGGACACATATTCCAACAATCTCCCACTTGTCCTCGACAAGTGTACGTTACCAATTCTCTTGTCCTATTATTATCTCCCACTTAATGCAAGGTGTCTTTTCAGGTCATACTTGCAAGTGATCATATCGAGAGTGGTTTCCTCGATCTGGAGAATAACTGATTGACTGGAGTTATCTACCATAGATACCTTCCGAGCGTGGCCACGCATTTCCAGTTCATTACTCCTCGAGTGGCCCTGAGATATTATTTTAACCCTTACAAGGGGGTCGACAATTCCTATCGCACTATTCCCTTCGACTAGCCACAACCATCATAACCCAAAATATGCCCATTTGACTCCATTTACGAAGGTTGTGGTAACATAAATCAAAGTTAATCTGAAACTGTGCCACCTTAGGCGAACAGTCTTTAGTCAAAAGAATCGACTCATTAGAATACTATAGTAGCTCTCGCAACGACCAGGCTATATAAATTTGCCAGAACTCTATAAGCGGTCATAAGGCTCGACAAAGTGTTCCTAACAGTCTGCCTATGTGATAGACTAGTCATCTTACATGACTCTATGGCACTTGAACTTGCCATCAATCGCATCACACTCTAGTCACTTCGAGACGTCACCTCATACAAGTGACTATGGGCGAATACCATGTTAATCCGGGTTCACTTTAACGGGGTTCAATATTGTCTCTACAACCCATTTGGATGTAACAAAGTATAAAAGGAGTTTTCAGATTTAAAAACTCGAACGACAAATGTGATTATCACATATGAAAAGTCAATACCTAATTACTACTTCATATTTTTATAATCCATTTTCATCTTATATGTAGTTGTTCATCTCAATGCAATTGAAATGACATATGACATGACTCATCATGTTAAGCCCATGAGAAGACTTTGCTTAGTTGGTTTTATCAACTTCTTGTACCTTACTCAACCTTACTATATACTCGTTTTCCTTTGTAATGTATACATTTGCATTACAGAACTTTTTGAGTACGTGTCTAGATCCAATCTAGACATAAGCTCTCTAGCCTTAGAATAGCTCCCACTGTTTTCACAGTGTGCGGGATCCATTCTCTTGCACATCTCATGATTGCAAGTGTACTCAATTTCCGTTGTAAGCATCTCTCATTGTTCTTTATTACCTAGAACGATTCTAACAAATCCATTTATTAAATAACATAGCCACAATGGTTCTTTAACCATCTTTAGGTGTTTTGAATACGGTTTTTGTCCGAAACCTTATACAATCTCAACAGTCATCAGTGTAAGCCCTTACACAAATTAGTGAATTGCATCAAAGCACTTTGCTTTACATCCTTAATGCTTCCTCAAGCACTTTAGAATAATCTATATAGCTACTTGGTAACTATTACTTAAATTCGATTTTGAAAAAATTCATCATACTCAAAGCATATGAAGTGTTGTACATCATTACTCATTTAATTGATCCGGCAGCGGAAACAAATGAAATCAATCAAATATGTTCAACTCGATTGAACTAATCATGAATCTTATCAACATAAGACTTCTTATTTGGCGCTAATATCATGTGGATTTATCTACATAAATCTGGATATTAAAGATTACTATATTACTCCAAGTCTTAAATCATTCCCAATGATCAATATGTCATCCATATATTAGACTAATTAAAATTTTCGTAACTCCCACTAAACTCCATGTATAAACATAACTTCTCGACTTATCGAGAAAAGTTTTATAACATGATCAAAACATTGATTCCAACTCATTGATGTCCTACTTAAGACCCTCTCTCAAGTTTCACATTATCTTAGGATTGCAAGAATCTACAAAACTCAAGACATGTATTGAATACATTCCTTCTAATTGAAGAAGTGGGTTTTAGATTTACTTGCTATATGTATATCATCATAATGAAACACAATCCCTAAGAAGATCGAAATAGACTTAAGCATTTCAACTAGTGCAAAACCCTTTGCCACCAATCAAGCTTTGATATCTCTCTTTGATATCCAACAATTCCACTTGGAATTTATTTCGGATTTTTCATGGCTCTGAGCCTTGTATTGAGTTGTGACTTAAACACTCTTATTTAAGTCATATGATCATTACTTTCCAGAATTAACTTGAATCAAACAATTTCTTTGTAAGTTGCAAGCTCTTTACTTTCTAAAATTAACACGAATTCATCATCTTCAACAAGTGATGAGTTCAACCTCCTAGGTTTCGATGAAACAACGTCGTGTAGCCAAGAAAAACCAGTTTCTTGCGACATACAATTTTTGACACAATTCTTTTGTGGCTCTTGAATATTTTCTCCCACTCTGTCTTCTAGAAATAAACTTGTATTCTAGAAAGACAGCTTCACGAGCCACAAACTCGTTGTACTCGTGATTATAGTAAGGAAAAGTGAGCATTTGTTTCTTGTGAAAACTTACAAGCATGGTACTCTACCATTTCATATCTCATATGATTCGTTTTAAATTTAGTGGAAAAATAATTTATACAAAATGCTAAAATCCCCAAAAGGATCAAGTAACTCAAAGTAACTTGATTAAAGTCCAAACTACATCGAATAGCGTTTGATTTCTTTATCCAACCACACATTATCCCATAATGCGTGCTAAGAGAGATTAATTTGTGATACTATATCACATTTCCTTTGGCTTATCTTAAAGTCTTCACTTTGATAATCACATCACGACTAAATCGTGTGTCTTTGAATTCTTTGAACTTCTTCAAATATTTCTCTATTTACCTTATTAATTGAACACATTATTGTCAACCTAAATCGTTGGTAAAAGAAAATGATCAACCTATTTTGGATCAATTATTTACAACCTCGATATCCTTTTCAACCAAAACGCACGAGACATCTTTCTTTGAATACAAGATACGCATATACCATAAGATTAACAATCTAATGGTTTCAAGAGTACTCGATAACTCTTTGCGTTCATCATTCCAGAATTTAAGGTTTAATCTTGGGTTACCAATTTGAGTCTTGCATCATCTACATGATATATCATTCTAGTTTGGTTTAGAATATAATCACCTTGATAATGGGCTAGCCATACATCAAATCGTGGTGTATAGGATCACAAAAGTGAAACCTCTTTTGTATCTTAACAAAATTATATTCTTATCTAGATTTTATTCACTTAATAGTCATAATTAAGGTATAAATATAAACCCAAAACTAGATTGAGTACAAAATGACTCTATCTCTCGACATCATTGTTGGTAGTCGTCATATTCTAATCATCTTATGTATCGAATACAATGATGAAAACCTCCACTGGTTTCTAATATTGACGAAGTAATACTAGCAAAATTTATGCTAATCAAATAAACATTTAAAGAAGAAGGTTCCATTAGATGTCCCACAACTAACTTGTTGATTCTTCAATAATTTGGGGTAGTTTCCTTTCTAGCGTCCAACAATTAAGACAATGGAAACTTAATCAGTCGGGATTGATAGGTTTAGTATCGTTATTCTCAATAACTTTACTTTTAACATTACCTTGTATCAATTCCATTCTAATTTTACTTCTTTGAACTTTGGCCTTTTCTTAACGTTTTAAGAGAATGCTCCCACTCATTTCAATGAGTCTTTGTTTAGAGAAGCAAAATTGAATTTCATGAAGACTACTCTTCAATTCATTTGTTTAGTCTTAAAACTTTCATTGAAGTGGTTGCGGTATTTTGGTCAATTTTGATTTCAAACAAATCTAGTTACCAAAATGATGTAACGTTTCAAAGTACTTAACTGAATTAAGCATAAGAGAACAATTCATTGTAAGTAGATATGTTAGTCAAGAATCAATAACCCTTTTGATCACGAATAACTTTTTTCTGTACTCTTCACAAGAGATCCTTACAATGGATAATACGAGGTTTTTAGAAGAAAATTTAAATTTTGTCTTTAGTTACGATGTTTTAATGGAGATTTAAATCAAAAATCGAAATGATATCGTATATAAATTGTGGTAAAGAAATAGAACAATATGATAACGGAATAGTGGAAAACTTAACATTTATCGTTTATTAATACTTGTAAATAACAAGTAAAGCATTTACATAGTGACCTCTACCGAACCATAATAAATGATTCCAAGATCCAAATTCATATTAACTTGGGCATCGGTAAAGCCGAATACAACCCTCATCAATATAACTCAGTGGATTAACTCTTTAATCGATTCTACTTTTAGAACTCTTGGTCGATAAAATTACATTAATATTTATCTTTAGCCCGAAACACATCCGGCAACCGTCGAGAATACGTTCGTTGAGTTCAACCCAAATTTCGAATAAATGTGTCCATGATCCAAATTTACATCAACTTGGGCATCGGTAAAGCCGAATACAACCCTTATCTTTATAAATTTGGTGGGTAGACATTTATCACCCACTTCCCCTACGTAGCAAGGTTTGTACCCCGGTAAGGCCGAGCGCACTCCCTCACGAAATAGGTTTTCATGGTTTCTAATTTTTGGTAAGGCTAAGTCTCAATTGTTTATTTTAGCGAGAGGTCATGTCAATTTATTATCTATCACGTTTTAAGTGAACTAAAGCGGTAAACTACGATAATTGTAATTGACACGGTCGATAAACTCGATTAAAATGCATGTTTAGTTAATGGCGATTTAGCGATGCATGCAACATATAAATAAAATGCAAAGCATAAAGAAATAAAATCCTAGTATGGCCTTCCTAAAATAATAAATCTAATAAACTATTACAAATTCGGAAACCAACTCCTTTGGTCCCTTGAACTTCGGTCTTGGCATGCATTTCAAGGCAACATTTTCTTTTATGGATCGCCTTCTCGAATGGCACCGTCTTCAAGGAACTCCGGAATAAATAAATTACATAATGAATTACATAATTTCATATTATACATTTGTAATTAAAATAAAAATAAATCTATTAAATTACAAAACGGTGATACGAGATCACAATAATTACAACCGAATAGATATTCCCATACATTTCGAGTAATATCAATTAAAACTAAGGCCATACTAAGTAAAATTACATAATTCAAAAATTACATAAATTAAAATATGATAATCATAATTAAAATGCAGCATTATAATATATATGAGCATGCCAAATTTTATGCTAAATCTCCTTTAAGAGCCAATATCGTATACTAATCGGTTTTTACGGATTTGCGTGATTTAACCTTTTAAAAACACAATAACTACATAAATTCATATTTATGTACACGTTAATTATCCTAACCAATTTAGGACTCAAAATTAGTCTCCACTAATATTTTGACAATAATTAAACTTGTTTTCTTAATATTGTTCATAAATGGACCTAAAATACAAAATTATGCTATAAACTTCAAATTAAATTATAAAAATTACAAATAAATTCGAAATTTGAAATTTAAACTCATGAACATTCTGGGAAAATACCATGACACTCATAATGTTCAAAACTTAGGTTAAAAATTTCGAAAATTTATCGAGAAAAACAATGTTGCGGTTTATCGGTTTTAACAATTATGACCATAAAAATATGAGAAAAATTATACTCATCAACTTTTCACTTTTAGATCTGAAATATATGATAAAATGCAACATATTACGTTTTTGCTTTAGTCATGAAGTTTGTTTTAGCATTATTACTAATTATAGTCACTATTTATGTGATTTTTCATCAAAAATTCATAAATCATGCATAAAGACTTCATTATAGCCAAATATTTTACACACATCTTTTAAAATTTCATGTGACAACATACTAAATTTCCATGACCAGATTCGAAATATAACTTATATTAACCTATTTACCCATTTAAAAATAATTTTAACTTGAAAAATCCATATTTCGAGCAATACAACTCATTTATCATGGAAATTTACAGGCCATCAGTAGATACTATATGTGAAAACATATCCAAAAACCACTGAAAAAATCGAAGTTTAGCTATTTTTCGTCCAAAAATGACATTTTTATCATAAAAATCACATTTTAATGCCAATAATCTATAAAATGAACAATAAACTCCATAAATAAACCAAAATGTCCTAAAATCACTTAGGACCAGAAACTTTTAACATGTAAGGTTATTTTTAGGTTTATCTTCATAAATCCAAATTAATTAGTTTTGTATGTTAATCATATAACTCGGAAAAACTATAAACCGATTTCCATGCAAACAACCTAAGGCTCATGATATCGCTTGTTAGAAATATTTAATCTCATTAATTTACATATTCATATATGTTCAAATTTATTTAGTCATAAAATAAATTCTAGATCTTATGCATGCAAACATAAATAAGATAAGAGAATAAATCATCAATCTTACTATATGATTTCGGATTAATGGGCACCAACAAATTTACCTATTTTTTAGTTCTTGAGCTTTCCTTAAAATGGATGAACAAAAGGTCCAAATTAGAACCTCTCCCAAAAGTGAATACCCAAGGAAACCTCTTAATAACTAATATTATTTTGTACTAGAAATAATACAAGTCCTTTTTTTAGTGAAATGTGAGAATATATATATCAAAAAGGACAAAAGGTCAAAATTTACAACCGCACAAAGTTATAACAAGTATTAACAGAAGCCGTTAATATTCATATAACTCAGAACCAAAGAACAAGAATGTAAAGAAAACTATCTAGTCTGCTGCTCAACAATAGAGGTTACACAACCCCATTTGTTAAGCCATTCTCGTTCTCCTCTCTGCATATTCCTGCCAACCATGAGCTTGATTCTAAGCTTAGCTTCTTTTATCATACCCTCAGCAAGGCTAGCTGGCCTTACCAAAACGCCATTCATTCATGCATTGTTCCTCTGCTGCCAGATGAAGTAGCAACAAGCAGACCAAATCATAGCATGAACCTGAGATTTCACTCCCATTCTCCTCGTAACATTCATGTTGACATCTATTTTGAACCCACACCATCTTTCTATTCACCATCTAATATAGCTAGGAAGCCCGAGGTTAGTATTATCAAAAAGTTTTATAATTGTGATTTCTAAACTAAAAAGTAAAAGAAAGAGAAAAGAAATAAAGGAAAGTTTAAAGAAAGGAATAACTAAGACAAGCGGTTCAATGCTATGTGTTAAAGGTCCCGGTCAAAATACTAAAGAAAAGATGCTCCACAGTTTTCAAGATCTTCATCAAGTAAAAAAAAAAAAGGGATTAAAGCCGAATCCAGATCGGGATTAAAAGTAGTGAATAATCCGTGACAAAAGTTAGAAATGTCTAGAAAGGCCCTTCGAATTAAGGAATAAAAGAAAGATTCACATTTATCAAGCGGAAATAAATCTTCACAATATAAGCATTTAGAAATGCAAATCTTCTCCTGACATTCTATATGTAAAGCTTGTCTCGACATTCGACCCTTATTCATATAAAGCCATCCTTATTTCCCATGAATGCATGCAAATAATAGCATGTTTTCCTACATTCCACCTGTTCCACACTACATTATACCAGTCTTTCTTAGGCTGTGTGTGTAACACCCCCTCGTACCAAGGTGCCTTACCAGGACCACCCTACCATGAAAGTGTGTTACCATCTCGGTTGCCCGAGGTTAGTATATATCAAAAAGCGTCGAATCGAGCACATTTATTAAATCTTGTAAAGTGTAAAGTTTACATCAACCAAACTCAAATATTGTGTTAACAAAATACAACTTCAAAGTCTCATTACGACAAATAAAGAAATCCAACTAAGACTCGGACGGTGATGCTATGACTCGTGTTGGCACTCCTCCCAAGACGGTCCCCAAGCTCACACTAGCAATACTCCGTCAAGCTCCGCTCACCATCCCCGAATGGATCACCGCAGATTCCACAAACAACAACGGGTCAAAAATAGGAAAATGCAAGGACAAAAGGCAATTTGGCTATGTGAGGCTCAGAGGGAGAATTACTCAAACAATATAAGACAGACAAACGATACAATCAATCGATCATCTTCCAATTCTAAACTTTGTTCCCATATCAGAACCGACTACACACCAAAGTGTGTAGCTCAAACGCTTAATTTAAACATGAAAATTTTGAAAAGATTACCCATCGCAAGGTAATCCTCGCCGCCAAACCTACCGGGTCATCATAGCATTCCGATCCCACCTAGTCCAGCTCCTCAATGAGCGACAAACAATCCCTGTCCCTTAATGTGCACATCCCCTCCTGTGGCGGGTTCCACGGAGGGCGAACTAGGGTGTGAAGCCACTCCCGCAAGTGACTCCACCACAATCACAATCACAAGATATCACGCACTTTTTCTTTCCATCTCAACACCCTTACACCAACATCATCACAACAATCTCCATACTCCGATGATCATGAAATAACAATAATCACAACAACATGTCTTACAATAACAAAGAACCGAGTAGGAAACCCTACCTTAGCAAAACAAAAGAGATGCAATGCAACACGGACAATCAAAAAGGCTCCTCTACGAAGTCTTCTCCTATACAATAATCATGTAACACAATTACACATTGCACAATTCCCAAAATCCCATTTCCATATATATATACAAAAAACCCCAAAGAGTACAAATAATCATAAAGATAGGACTTACCAACAGTGCAACGAGAACTTATACGCAAGAGTCACGAAGATTACCCACACGACGATGCTACGGAATGATTAAGGAAAAGATTAGGGAATGATTAGCGTGTAATTAGGGTAACGTAGAAAATGATGAAGTTGAAATGATGTTTTGAAAAGCGACGGAAAAAGGATATAAAATCATCTTAAACATTCCCTAATCAAACCGTCAAAATAATACTCTTGCAGATCGAATACTCTGGGTCGAGTATCGTTATACTCGGCCGAGTATATCTCTACTCGGTCGAGTATTCACTATACTCGGCGAGTATTCATCGTAGAACCAAAACAACTCACAACAACAAGACTACTCGGCCGAGTAGGCTCTACTCGGTCGAGTAGTCGCCAAAGAAAATCCGTAGTGTTACAATCTTCCCCCCTTAAAAAGAACTTCGTCCCGAAGTTCACACTGTACTATAAAACAAAACACCACGCTACACCACAAGACTATACTAACCACATATAACAACGCCAAGGAACTATATAAGTCACCACAAAATTCATAACCCCGACTCAGAGCAAAACAACAAACAAAACAAAACACGACTGCGGCCATCTCCTACCCCCCTAAAAAAGACGACGGTTACGTCCCCGTAACCAAACATACCTGATCAAAAAGGTTAGGAAAACGTTCTCGCATAGCTTCCTCGGGTTCCCATGTGGCTTCCTCCACATTATGATTAGACCAAAGGACCTTGAGTAAGACCGTTTCACCATTCCGGGTCTTACGAACCTTGCGATCAAGAATCTCCTTAGGAATCTCGGCGTAGGACAAGGATTCATCAAGCTCGATGTTCTCCATCTCAAGGATATGGGACGGATCGCTCACATACTTCCGAAGTTGAGATACATGAAAAACATTGTGTACTCTATCCAAAGCTGGTGGTAACGCTAATTTGTAGGCCACCTCGCCAACACGGTCTAAAACCTCATAAGGACCTATAAACTTTTGGCTTAGCTTACCCTTTTTCCCAAACCTCATAACACCTCGCATAGGTGACACTTTTAAAAGAACCTTGTCACCTACTATAAACTCAATGTCCTTGCGGTGCAAGTCGGCGTAGCTCTTCTGACGATCTTGAGCTGCTCTCATCTTTTGCCGAATCAACTGAATTTGCTCAACCATATCTTGAACCAGCTGTGGCCCTAAAACCACCATCTCAGAACTATCATCCCAACAAACTGGACTTCGGCATTTCCGGCCATACAAAGCTTCAAAAGGTGCCATCCCAATGCTTGTATGATAACTGTTATTGTATGAAAACTCGATCGATAGATCAAGCCTGTCTTCCCAATCGCCCCCAAAGTCCATAACACATGCCCTCAAAGATATCTTCTAAGGTCTTGATGGTCCGCTCTGCCGACCATCGGTTGCCGGATGAAAGGTGTACTCATCTTTAAAGTCGTAAGGCAAACCCATCAACTCTTGCAGCTCTTGCCAAAACTTGGATATGAACCTCGCATCACGATCAGAAACGATATCCTTAGGTATACCAAGTAACCGAACCACATGCCTCCTGTAACCCAATTCCAGCTGCATCTTAGACCAAATATCCTTCATCGGAACGAAATGGGCTGACTTGGTTAACCGATCAACAATCACCCAAATCATGTTGTTACCTTGTTGTGACCTAGGTAACCTCACAATGAAGTCCATGGAGATCGACTCCCACTTCAACTATGGTACATCCAAAGACTGGATCTTACCTTGTGGTCTCCTTTGTTCACCCTTGACCTTTTGACAGGTCAAACATCTGGCTACAAACTCAGCTACATCTCTCTTCATGTTTGGCCACCAAAAAGTCTTCTTAAGGTCTCTATAAAGCTTGTCACCACCTGGGTGAACTGAATAGGGAGTGCAATGAGCCTCCGTCAAGATCACTCTCCGCAACTCTGCAATCTCAGGAACACACCATCTCCCATCAAAACGAACACTCCCATCTAGATGGATAGAAAACCTGGAAGCCGTTCCACTCTCTACTTTTGACTTCCACTCCTGAATCTTAGGATCAAGCTCCTGCTTACTCTTGATGTTCGCATACAACTCTGGCTCGATCGTCAAATCCCCGATGGTATCCCCCTCTCGAATTATAAAGATCCCCAAACTAGACATCTCATCCCTCAACTCAAGGACAAGGACATAGTCAGCTCACGAGGAACATAGCGAATGAATGCTCTTCCTACTCAATGCATCTCGCAACAACATTAGCCTTACCCTCGTGATAGATGATCTCCATATCATAATCTCCAATCAGCTCCATCCACCGTCTCGTCGCATATTAAGCTCCTAATCCCCATCAACTTTGCCGCAATTAGCGAATCGAGTGTAGATATACTTTAGACTCTTATGATCAGAGAACACCTTAAAAGTTGCCCCATAAAGGTAGTGTCTCCAAATCTTAAGAGCGAACACAATCGCACCTGACTCCGGATCATGAGTAGGGTACTTCTCCTCATATTGCTTCACTGTCTCGAAGCATAGGCTATGACTTTCCTCCCGCATCAAAACACAACCAAGACCATTCTTTGAAGCGTCGGTATATACCTCAAAGTTCTCACAACCCTCTGGCAAGGCTAGGATAGGAGTTGTGGTCAAGCGTTCCTTTAGGGTCTGAAACGCCGTCTCACAACTCTCATCCCAAACAAATCTGACTTCCTTCCTCATTAAGGATGTCATAGGCCGCGCTATGGTAGAGAAATCTTTCACAAATCTTCTGTAGTAACCTGCAAGGCCTAAGAAACTCCGAATCTCAGCAACATTCTTCGGCGATTCCCACTTGGTAATGGCCTCAATCTTACTAGGATCCACGGATACCCCCTTCTTAGATATAACATGGCCCAGAAAAGCCACCTCCTCTAACCAGAACTCACACTTGGATAGCTTGGCAAAAAGCTGATTATCTCTCAAAGTCTGCAGAACTATCCTCAAATGCTCCTCATGCTCTTCCTTAGTCTTAGAATAGACTAAGATATCATCGATGAAAACAACCACAAACCTATCCAAAAACGGTGTAAAGATCCGATTCATCAAGTCCATAAAAGTTGTTGGCGCATTGGTCAACCCAAAAGGCATCACCACGTACTCGTAGTGACCATATCGAGATCGGAACGCTGTTTTGGGAATATCCTCCTCAGCTATCCTCAGCTGGTGATACCCTGACCTCAGATCAATCTTGGAAAACACACCTGCTCCACTTAGCTGATCAAACAAGTCATCAATCCTCGGCAACGGATACTTGTTCTTCACCGTGACACGATTGAGCTCTCTGTAATCAATGCACAATCGCATACTTCCATCTTTCTTCTTTACAAAAAGAACTGGAGCTCCCCACGGTGACACATTAGGCCTGATATAACCCTTGCCTAGCAACTCATGTATCTGCTTTTTCAACTCTGCCAACTCCTTAGGTGCCATACGGTAAGGTGTTTTAGATATAGGACCCGTTCCCGGCTTAAGCTCCACGCTGAAATCAACATCCCTCTTGGGAGGCAAACTCGGTATTTCCTCAGGAAAAACATCTTCGGACTCTCTCACCACAGATATCTCGGAAGGTCGGTGGCTCTACTCGGTGATCTCTCACATGACAAAGAATCAAGGGACACTTCTTCCTCAAACATGACTTTAAAGTCATCACAGCTATGAACCTACACTTAGGCTTTACCACAAACCCTCTATAGGACACTCTAACACCCTTGGGACCCTTTAAGGACACCCTCTTTTGCCGACAATCTATCCTGGCATCATAATTACCCAGCCAATCCATCCAGAGGATCACCTCGAACCCATCCATAGGAAACTCTAACAGGTCTACTGGTAAATCTACCCCTCAAACTACCATGGATACTCCCTTATATACGACTTGAGACACGACACGACTCCCCCGAAGGTATGAATACATCATCTTTTACAACCTCAAACTTTCCCAAACCCATAGACACAAAGATGACTCTTAGACACAAAAGAACGTGTAGCCCTTAATCAAACAAAACAAAGGACGGTACATTATGAACAAGAAAGGTACCGGTAACTACATGAGCATCATCCGTGCTTCCCGCTTGTCCATCATGAAGAGCTTTCCCTTTGTTTTTTGTCCTCCACCCCGAATCGAAGCATTGGAGGTACTTGGCTTGGCCGCCGAATCCGAGTGATGCTATTGTTCTCGGGCGCTGATAAGATCCACCACCACCGCGGTTGTAACCGCTCTGGTTGCCCTGTCCACCTCTGTTGCCCCATGAACCTCCCGGTCGGTTACCAGCAAAACTCTGAGTCGGCCCCTGAGAAAAATTCCCTGACCGAGCTCCTGAACCATTGCCGGGCTTGTAGCTCGTGCATTCCCGTCTTTTGTGGCCTATCCCACCACAGTTGAAGCAAGTAAGGTTGGTGTTGTCGCTCACAGCCCGACCCCCATTCTTTCCCCAGCCACGAGATCCTCCCGAGAAACCAGCTCCACCAGAAAAAGCCTTAGCATGGTTGAAGTTCCCTTTCTTGTTGGTCGGTGACCGTTGTTTCCACCATCGCCTTCCTCTTTCTCGCAGATAGTCCTCTCATCGATCTCTCTTGAGAGATCTACCATACTCTCGGCCTTGACCCGCTCTCGGGTACACTTCCTTGAGGTCGCAGCAACCCCACTGGCATACGACTCACTATCTTAGCAGATAAACCCCTCTCAAAACGGAGAGCCAAACCTCTCTGTCCTAGTTGCATGTCTTCCACATAACGAGATAGCTCCAAAAACCGATGATAGTAATCGTGGATCGTCATCTCCTCGGTCATAGTGAAGGAATCAAGTCGATTTCATCTTATGTCGGATATGCTCCGGCACAAACTGCTCTCTCATAGCACTCTTCAACCCAGACCAAGGGATAGCTCCTTCCGCCTGGTAGTAAGCTCTAGCATCATCCTTGACATTTTGCCACCAAACTGCAGCTTCATCTCTTAGGTAGTACACTACCTGTTCAACAATCATGTCCTCGGGGCACTTAACCATTTCCATGAGAGCTTCAATCTCACGGTGCCACTTCTCGAGTAGCTTTGGTTCACCTACCCCGTCATATGTGGGAGGGTTGAAACGAGCAATGTTGATGCTGAGCTGAGTTGCATCCATCGACTTCTAGTTCCCCTTTCCCACATTTTTTAGAGCTTCAAGGAGAGCCTCTTGTTGCTCAATCATACAAGCAACCTCATCAAGAGTCATCTCCGAAGCTTGGATCTGCGCGGAAGTTCTTTTAGGCGGCATACTGAACTAACAAGAAACATGGAAACGTAAACACAAAAGCCTACAACTCAAAACGTAATAATCTCCGCCAAAAGAACACTCGGCCGAGTATACAAACATACTCGGTCGAGTAACGAATACTCGGTCGAGTATCTTAGATACTCGGTCGAGTATCTCGACTCCAGAAGCGAACTTCAAAAACTCAAAAACAACACTCGGTCGAGTAAAACAACACTCGGCCGAGTAGCCACTACTCGGTCGAGTATACCTCTTACTCGGTCGAGTTGTCACATACAGTAGCTACTGGAAATCACTGTTAAACAATACTCGGTCGAGTGCTTGGTTACTCGGCCGAGTGCTCCCTACTCGGTTGAGTACCTGCCCTGCTCGGCCGAGTCACAGAGTATACGGGTATACAGTATAAAGTTCCCCTATCATATTCACTATTCCCCGCAGCAAACGCATAATATTACGAGTTTAAATGCCATGTTATAATCACATTAGCATACAATTCATATATCAAGAATTTTAATGCCACATTAGAATCATATCAGCATACAATTCATACATATGCTAAATCCAACATGACCAACATTCACAACCCGTCACATCCACCATTCCTCCCATCACAACATTTACGAACTTCAACACACATACTTTCAACTATCAACTTTTACCAACATGCATCTTCACACACATGTACATACAAAACCTAACCCTCATCACACTTCCCCATTTTACCGGCTCGAGTTAGTGAGGGCCAATTTGCGACTCGGGGACGTCTCCCGATTCTTTGCGGTAGCTCCAAACAACTCTCCCCGGGTTCATTTTATTTAGACTCCCTAGGCTCATTGTATTCATTTGTTTAGGTGCTGGAATCTTCGGCTCTGATACCACTTTGTAACACCCCCTCATACCAAGGTGCCTTACCAGGACCACCCTACCATGAAAGTGTGTTACCATCTCGGTTGCCCGAGGTTAGTATATATCAAAAAGCGTCCGAACTGAGGACATTTATTAAAGTACTGTAAAGTGTAAAGTTTACATCAACCAAACTCAAATACTGTGTTAACAAAATACAACTTCAAAGTCCGACAAATAAAGAAATCCAACTAAGACTCAGACGGTGATGCTATGACTCGTGTTGGCACTCCTCCCAAGACGGTTTCCAAGCTCACACTAGCAATACCTGTCAAGCCTGCTCACCATCCCCGAATGGATCACCGCAGATTCCACAAACAATAACGGGGTCAGTATTACTCAAACAATATAAGACAGACAAACGATACCATCAACTGATCATCTTCCAATTCTAAACTTTGTTCCCATACTGTAACCGACTACACACCAAAGTGTGTAGCCCTGCCAGATTACCCATCGCAATAGGTAATCCTCGCCGCCAGTGGATGACCGCAGCCGATCCCACCTAGTCCAGCTCCTCAATGAGCGACAAACAATCCCTGTCCCTTAATGTGCACATCCCCTCCCGTGGCGGGTTCCACGGAGGGCGAACTAGGGTGTGAAGCCACTCCCGCAAGTGACTCCACCACAATCACAATCACAAGATATCACAGCCATCTCAACACCCTTACACAAACATCATCACAACAATCTCCATACTCCGATGATCACGAGAAAAAATAATCGAACAACATGTCTTACAATAACAAAGAACCGAGTAGGAAACCCTACCTTAGCAACCAACAAAAGAGTATACAACACGGACAATCAAAAAGGCTCCTCTACGAAGTCTTCTCCTATACAATAATCATGTAACACAATTACACATTGCACAATTCCCAAAATCCCATTTCCATATATATATATATATATACAGTAACCCCAAAGAGTACAAATAATCATAAAGATAGGACTTACCAACAGTGCAACGAGAACTTATACGCAAGAGTCACGAAGATTACCCACACGACGATGCTACGGAATGATTAAGGGAAAGATTAGGGAATGATTAGGGTGTAATTAGGGTAACGTAGAAAATGATGAAGTTGAAATGATGTTTTGAAAACTGACGCGGGATATAAAATCATCTTAAACATTCCCTAATCAAACCGTCAAAATAATACTCGCCAGACCGAATACTCGGTCGAGTATCGTTATACTCGGCCGAGTATCCTCTACTCGGTCGAGTATTCACTATACTCGGCCGAGTATTCATCGGCAGAACCAAAACAACTCACAACAACAGCACTACTCGGCCGAGTAGGCTCTACTCGGTCGAGTAGTCGCCAAAGAAAATCCGTAGTGTTACAGTGTGTGCCTCAGCCAATCATACCCATGCACAGTGTAACCAGTCATGTCAGGTGTCCATTGATTGTGTATATATGCAGTCTTCATCAATTCTTTCACTTTGCAGATTTGTCTCCAAGCCCAAGCAGCATCAGCAGATGGTTTATAGTTATGCCAGTCCCCATTTTTCAGATAAATTTGGTTGATCCATCTGATTCAGAGCCTGTCAGCTTTCCCATAAATCCAGTCCACTAATTTAGCTACAATAGCTACATTCCAAGTTTCTGCCTTTTTGATCCCTAGACCTCCCTCCTCCTTTGGTAGAGTAACTGTGTCCCAAGCAACCAGGGGGACCCTATGGTAGTCAGAGCTCCCATCCCAAAGGAAGTTTCTACATATAGCTTCAATTAGTTTGATCACAGCTTTAGGGATAAGGAATATACCAGCCCAGTAGGAATATAGAGTATTCAAGACTGAGTTAATAAGCACAATTCTCCCTGCATGGGATAACGTTTTGGCCCCCAAGCTTCGAATCCTATTGATCATCTTCTCAGTCAGGATGTTGCATTCTTTCTTGGTGAGTTTTCCAGCTTGTATTGGCACTCCAAGATACCTGAAAGGCATGGTACCCTCAACAAACCCAGTGACTTGCTGGATGTCATTTTTAAGCTCTTGTATGATACCATTGAAGTATACTTCTGATTTATTATTATTCATGACCAATCCAGAAGCCTTAGAGAATGAAGAGAATGCTCTAATCATCAGCATAATAGAGTGAGCATTGCCCTTACAGAACATCAATAAATCATCTGCAAACATTAAATGATTCAACTTGATGCCTTTGCATAGGGGATGGTATTGAAAAGGCCGTCTGTCAGTAGCAAAATTTATCATTCTAATGAGATACTCCATGCACATTGTGAATATAAGAGGAGATATAGGCTCTCCTTGTCCGAGGCCTCGTTTACCTTTGAAGTATCCAAAATAACTACCATTTAGACATAGGGAGAAGGATGTAGATTGCACACAAGTCATGACCCTATGGGTAAATTTTTCAGGAAATCCCATTTTCTGAAATAATTGCTCTACAAATCCCCACTCAACAGTGTTATAAGCCTTTTGCAAATCAATTTTGAATAGACACCTAGGTGATACTGCCTTCATGTTGTATAACTTCACTATGTCTTGGCATATAAGGACATTCTCAATAATAGATCTTCCCTTGATGAATGCCCCTTGATTTGCACTGATAAGGTCAGGTAACACCAAGGCCAATCTATTGCACAACAGTTTAGAAATAGCTTTCTAGATCATATTACAGCAAGCTATAGGTCTAAATTGCTTAACAGAGGTAGGTCTATCACATTTAGGAATCAAAGTGATATTAGTAGCATTTATCTGATTGAGCAATTTACCTGTGTGAAAGAAATCTTTAATGGCTGCACATATATCATCTCCAACAATTGTCCAACTATCTTTAAAGAACACATTAGTAAAACCATCAGGTCCAGGAGATTTATCAATGGGAGTCTCAAAGAATATCTGCTTTATTTCCTGATTAGTTATAGGAGAATTCAGGATAGCAACATGTGCTAGAGTACAACATTTCCCAACATTAATAACCTGATTTCTGACCATCTCAGTAGGTTTGTGATTGCCTAACAGATGAGTATAGTACTCAAGAAAGGCATTTTGAATGTTCTGACTGTCCTTATACACAACACCATTTTGATCCTCAATTTGAATAACCTTATTCTGATTGCATCTTTTCCTGATGACCCCATGGAAATAAGCAGAGTTACTATCCCCATGTTCAGTCCATTTTAACTTAGGTTTCTGCAGTAGGAAGCTGTCCCTTGCCTCAGTTAACCTCCTCAAAGAGTCAAAAGTTTTAATTTCCTGCTGGATCAGATCAGCTTGTTGTGGGTCTTGATACAATTGAGTTTGCACTGCATACAACTCCTTCTCTGCCAGTACAGTATCATTTTCAATATCAGAGAAGCACTCCTTATTTATTTCTTTTAAAACAAGTTTCAAAGCTTTTAATTTTTTCACAACACAGAACAGTTTATGGCCAGGTATCTCTTGTTGCCACACCATTTGAACTTTTGGAAGAAAGGTTGGAGCTTTGCCCCACATGTTGAAGTACTTGAAGCTGGCTCTCTTCATGCTCCTTATCTGAGTATGACTAACAATACATGGGCTATGGTCAAACAGTCCAGCAGGATGAAAGTGGCAGCCATATCAGGGAATTGGTCCCCCCACTCTTGGTTTATCAGGAATCTATCAAGTCTGCTATACACTCTTGACTGAGGCTCTTGCTAATTTGTCCAGGTATAGTAAGCACCAGTTGCAGGGATATCAGTCATGCCACAGGTTGCTATACAATCAATAAAATCATCCATATCACTTTGCTTGGTCTGACCACCTAATCTTTCAGCAGGATTGATCACTGTATTAAAATCCCCTGCCCAAGCCCAAGGGCCTGAACACTGAGTCTGAAACTGCTCCAGATGTTGCCATAAAACTTTCCTATCTTGGCCATCATTAAATGCATAAATCATTGTCAAATGAAAGGTCTGCAGGGTAATTCTGGAAGTAACCTTAGCATGAATGAATTGTGCATCATAAGCTTGCACTTGAACATCAAATAAACTAGGTCTCCACAACAGCCAAACTCTTCCTCCCTTATGAGAGTTACTATTGGTAGTAACACTCCATCCTTCCACCATAGACGAGGATATATTATGAACATTCTTACCATTTATTTTGGTTTCCAGGAAACCCAACAAACCTAAATTATTATTCTGAATAAACCATTTAATAAACTTTTGCTTATTTAAATTATTCAAACCTCGCACATTCCAGAAGCCTATATTATGCATTATTATCAGGGGGTTCAGGAGATAAGTTACCAATTTGTGCACTCCCAGTTGCTGGGGTATTTTCAATTATGGCAGTTGTCTTACTGATATTAGCAGGAGTGCTGATCACTACAGTGGCACTAGTGCTGCCCTTCTCCATAACAGAGATGACAGGAGTAGGGCTACCAGTCTTTTCTTGTCTTTGAGGCTGCTGATCAGTTTTAGGCTTCACAAGTTTCCAAATTTTCTGAATATGCATTGGTTTCCTTCCAGTAGGGGGAGCATTCTTTCTGCAATTTTGGCTCTCATGACCAATGCCATTACATTTACTGCATAAAGATGGCTTCCATTCATATTCAATGTTCAGATCTATCATCTTAACCTCTTCATCAAGATACTTGACTTTGTTAGGAAATTTTTTACCAACAGTTAACTCTACCATAACCCTGGAAAATCCCAGTCTGGTCTTGTCTGTGGTAGCCTGATCTGCTATCTGGTACTTTCCAACCAGTCCAGCTATAACAGGCCGACACTTACCCCAGAAACGCAGAGGCAGTTCATGAATTCTTATCCATGCAGGGACGTTTTTAACATCTTTCTTTGTAAGTTCCACATTCACATTCCATAGCCTCACTATCAGGGGTTTATTGTCAAACATATAGTGCCCAGCCTTGAGAACGTCCTCCTTGTCCTTTGTTTCCTTAAACCTGACAAGGAAAACTCCATTTGGCATAAAAGAAACTTTATCAATGTTGTGCTTTTGCCAAATTCGATGGATATAACCATCCAGAACCTCCCAAGGAGGATTAGCACCCAGCACAAAGCAGTAGACTGCTTTGTTCCAATACTCAATCTCATCATGTGTGTCCTCCTTTGTGAACTGAAAAAGAGTAGCATCATTCTCATCATCTTCTTCATCTACCACTGTTTTTTTTCCACGTTTGGTAATCCATAGGTTATTTTCAACAACAGTTTCCTCTTCATCATCTTCAAAGGACAGTCCAGGGATTCCATGCACTCTTGTGTGCTAACTGTTCGAATAACATCAGTCTCAGACGGCCTTTTCTTCCTCAATTCCTGAATTGTAATACTACTTTTTCCACCAGATTTCACCTTAGTAATCCTACTAGCATGCTTGGATTTCGTTTTGCTTGATGAATTACGTGCCATAATGGTGAAATTAAGTAGAAAAGTGAAGCCCTAGTTGATGTCTGTGAAGCGTTTCTCTAGGGTTTCTCTTCATGTTTTTTTATTATTAAATTGACACAAGAATATTTTGTATTTCCTCTTGAATATTTTCGGCCAAGAGGAGAGATTTGTGAGTTTTATTTCTCTAAGTTTTCACAAATTATAGAGAGAAAATTCATTTTCTTACACTAGGAAAAATGAGTTGAAGTTGTAAATGAATAATGGAGGAAAAACTCTATCTTTTCTCTTGGAAAAACCGGTTGGAGGAGGGATTAGGATCCAATGCATGAGCTTGTTTTTCTACCCAAGAAAAATAGGCATGTAAGGCTACAAGTAGGGTTTGATCATTGTGTTTTCCACTTAAAAATAAAAACACAATATAAACCTAATACTCCCTCCTTTTCGGCACACTTAAATAAAATGGGTAGTCCACTTTATTTTTTCATTTGTCAATTGTGACAAATGTGACTTGTTACTTGACATGTGAAATTGTAATGTATTTTTAACATATTAAAAATCAACATACTTATAAAATATGTCATATACAAAATCGACTAGTAGTTCGTAATTACTTGTACCAAAACGGTTTATCAAATTATAAATTACAACGTCTTGCATTTATAATAAATTATTCATTCAATTTCAATTGTTTCGTAAATAATAATTTTATCTAAGTAATAAAACAATTCGATTACTTAGACCATATCTCATTTAATCAAATTACAATAAGACACGTTAACTTTATTCACAAAATCATCCGTCAATTTTAAGCAATTTAATTAACTCGTATCGGCATACGATTAATTAAATAATCAATTAAGAGTATTTCCCTATAGGTATGACCTAAAGGGATCAACTGATCACCACCGTCGCATGACAGTAATGTCAAACTCTAGTCAGCCAATCACTACCGATATGTGTAGACCAGTTGACTGTAAAATATTACATCCCACATGTATTCTTAAAATGAGATTTAAACATGTGATCATCATGATCGACAGTTGTGCTGGCATTATTGTCGGAGTACACATATTCCAATAGGGTTGCCTCCCGGATAGCGCAGGTTTAAGAGGTCCCGCACGACCTGCTGGCTTCAATTATCTGGCTCATCAGGATTGTCAAAGTAAAGAACTTTAACTCTGCCATCCACGTCATTTGCCTCATGGTAATGATTCACGTATTTCCCATTGACATTAAACCTGTTGCCCTCGGAACTTTCTAATTCAACGGACCCAATTTTGGTGACACCAGTCACTGTATAAGGACCACTCCACCTGGACTTCAGCTTACCAGGAAACAAGCGCAGTCGAGCATTAAATAGCAATAGCTTATGCTCGACATGAAATTCTCGAGGTATGATCCGTTTGTCATGCCATCTCTTCGTTTTCTCTTTATAAATGCGCGAGCTATCATAGGCATTAAGCCTAAAATCTTCTAGCTCATCTAGCTGCAATAAACGATTCTGAGCGCATAACTTAAGATCAAAGTTTAATTCACGAATAGCCCACCAAGCCTTACACTCTAACTCAACAGGTAAATGACAGGACTTCCCATAAACCAACCGATATGGTAATGCACCAATCGGTGTTTTAAAGGTAGTCCGGTAAGCCCATAATGTGTCATCCACTTTAAGACTCTAATCCTTTCGTGATTTAGTAACTACCTTGGCCAAAATCTCTTTTAGTTCCCTATTAGATACCTCAACCTGCCCACAAGTTTGGGGATGATACCCCAAACCACGACGATTTTGGACACCGAACTTAGACAATATAGAAGTATGTTTCTTTTCCTTAAAATGCATTCCCCCATCACTGATGACAACCCTAGGGACACCAAAATGGGGAAAAATAATCTTTTTAAACATCTTAATCATAGTCTTGGCATCATAATTAGGTGAAGCAATCGCCTCAACCCATTTAGACACATAATCTACTGCTACCAAAATGTACCTGTTACCTTTACTAGACGGGAATGGTCCTTGGAAATCAATGCCCCAGACATCAAAAACCTCAGCCTCTAAAATGCCGTTTTGTGGCATCTCATGTGTCTTAGATATATTCCCGGAGCGCTGGAAAGCATCACAAGCTGAAACAAACACTTTAGCATCGGCAAATAAAGTAGGCTAGTAAAAACCAGATTGATGTACCTTAGCCACGGTACGCGACGGACCGTGGTGACTACCATAAGAAGATTAATGACATCCTTCCAAGATTACCTTGGTCTCACACTGCGGAATACACCGTTTGTAGAGACCGTCTGCACAATCCTTAAATAAATAAGGATCATCCCAGAAGTACTGCTTAGCGTTATAAAGAAAACGCTTCTTCTGCTGATAAGAAAGGTCGGGTGGCAGCTCGCCACTGACAACATAGTTAGCCAAATCTGCATACCATGGATCATGGTTAGTGTTAGGCAAAATAGCTAATAAGGAGTCATCAGGAAAAGAATCATCAATAGGTAAAGAATCCTCTCCCTCCTGTTGTGAAAATTGCAACAGATGATCAGCTACTTCATTCTCTGCACTATTCTTATCTTTGATCTGCAAATAAAATTCCTGGAGAAGAAGTATCCATCTCAGCAATCGTGGTTTAGCTTCCTTCTTAGCAAGCAGGTGTTTCAGCGCTGCATGGTCAGTAAAAACAGTAACTTCTGACCCTATCAAATAAGAACGAAATTTCTCCAGCGCATAAACCACAGCTAACAGTTCCTTTTCAGTAGTGGTGTACTTCACTTGAGCCTCATCCAGAGTTCGGCTCGCATAGTAGATTGCATTCAAGGCCTTGTCTTTCCGCTGGCCTTACACCGCTTCTAGTGCATAATCGCTGGTATCGCACATGATCTCAAATGGCAGATCCCAGTTAGGAGGCTAGATAATCGGTGCTGAAAACAAGGCCTGCTTTAACCTGTTAAAAGCAGAAAGACACTCATTAGTAAATGAAAAGGGGGCATCCTTAAGCAACATCTGTGTAAGTGGTTTAGCGATTTTTGAAAAATCCTTGATGAACCGGCGATAAAAGTCGGCATGACCAAGGAAACTCCTCACTCCTTTAACATTAATATGAGGAGGCAGTTGCTGAATCACTTGCGCCTTTTCTTATCAACCTCAATGCCCCTGTCAGAGACAAAGTGCCCTAAGAAAACTCCCTCGTTGACCATAAAGTGGCCCTTCTCCCAGTTAAGCACAAGATTAACCTCAATGCAGCGCTGCAACACTTTATCAAGGTTAGACAGACAATTAGCAAAATCACTTCCATAGACACTAAAATCGTCCATAAAGACTTCTATAATAGACTCTATATACTCAAAAAATATCCTCATCATGCACCTTTGAAAGGTGCCAGGGGCATTACACAAACCAAAAGGCATCCTGCGATAAGCAAAAACACCTTGAGGATAAGTAAAAGTAATCTTTTCCTGATCATCTGGATGAATAGGGATATGGAAGAACCCTGAGTATCCATCTAAATAACATAAAAACTTATGAGAAGCTAACCTTTCAATCATCTGATCAATGAAGGGAAGGGGAAAGTGATATTTCTTTGTGGCGGCATTTAGCTTTCTGTAGTCTATGCACATCCGCCAACCGGTCACTACTCTAGTAGGTATTAATTCATTTTTATCATTCTTGACCATAGTAGATCCTCCTTTCTTAGGAACCACCTGAACTGGACTCACCCACTTAGAATGACCAACAGAGTAGATAATACCTGCATCAAGCTGTTTCATTACCTCAACCATCACACCATCCTGCATCTTCTGGTTCATTTCGGCGTTGACCCTGTCTGCAAGGTTTGTGATCTTCCTCAAGCTCAATTCTGTGCATACAAATATCAAGAGTGATGCCCTTAATGTCATCTAAAGAATAACCCATTGCTTTCCTGTTTTTCTTTGAGAACAGCTAACAAAGCGGCCAGCTGATCATCAACCAATTTAGCACTAACAATGACTGGATTTTGCTCTGTATCATCTAAAAATGCATATTTAAGATGAGAAAGAAGTGGCTTACGCTCGGGTATTTTTACCTCTATAGCGCAGAGAGTATTTATCATTTGTTCCACTCTCTCCTTCAGCGTCGGCGAGTTCACGCCCATGTAATGCAGCTTCTGAAAGATCATAGATCCATATTAGACTCTCTAATAAAAAATAAATTATATCATAATTTGTCATTTAGGTGCTCTATATAACATGCATGATAATATGAAAGCATAAAAATGAAAGTATAAGGAAAAACAATTTCCTTACATTGATTTTGTGGTAAAAAGGGCACAAACTAGTTCACCTTACTAGCTTGTTCTTGAGCTTATTCCAAATGGATGATCCTTCTTACTAATCTTCAAAGAGAAGATCTCCTTCATGTTGCACCCAAGAACTTACCCAAAAATAATAACAAGTATTGAACTAGAACTTGTTAATATTGAACCCTTGATATTATTTATAATATTACTAACAAGTCTTAGTAATAAAATTTATTTACAAACAAACTTAGTAAAGATGAATAATATTTTAGAGAGAGGAAGATATTATGTTCACATGCAAATCATCAAAATGATGTAGTGTAGAAATGAACAAAGGGTGGAGTATAAAGGAAGGGAAAAGTGGCGGGTGGAAGGAGTGTTGGAGTGGACAAATTTTGTCTTATATTTTTCATCTTACATCACATGCAAAATCTTATATAAGATAAATTACGGTAGTATACAAAATAAGGTGAAATTATTATGTGAGTAATCATCCACTACTCTTATTTTACACGGTCCACTTGCCCATTTACGGGTCCATGTTGGTTCTTATATTTGTCTCACAAATCCGTGTAATTTTTATTTTAAACATCGTTTCATGTTTAAATACTTGCATAATTAATTCGTCCAATTCACTCCGTAAATATACGTGTACCACTACACATATTATTTACGTACTAATATTAATCATATTAATCAATTAGTACAATTATAGTAAATTAATAGTTAATTAACTAAAACCCGTCTTCCAAAATTTATTATTCAATTATCACATAATTAAATAATAACTGCCGCTCCTCGAGTTCGCAACATGAAATCTCTCTAAAAATAATCGACTAACATTTTAGTCTTTAAATCAAGGGACTAAATAAATTGTATCTCATACAATTAATTAGTTATGAATTAGGGGTTCGTTCCTATAGGTGTGACCGAAAGGGGTCAGTTGATCACCGCTGTCTCACGACAATAACGTCAAACTCTAGTCAGCCAACCGTTATCGATTTACGTTAATCAACTGACGAGGATCAAATAATTAAATATCTGATGATATTCCATTAATGAGATTTATTATGTAAACGCACTATTGTGGAGGACACGA
Organism: Silene latifolia; assembly: GCF_048544455.1. Classification (NCBI taxonomy): domain Eukaryota; kingdom Viridiplantae; phylum Streptophyta; class Magnoliopsida; order Caryophyllales; family Caryophyllaceae; genus Silene; species Silene latifolia. The sequence goes on along the minus strand of NC_133530.1, from coordinate 64,296,871 downwards.
ACTCCAACAATCTCCCACTTGACCGACACAAGATGTGCGCTACCAATTCTCTTGTCCGTTTTAATCTCCCACTCAATGCAAGGTGTCTTTCAGGTCGCACTTGCACACGAACATATCGCGAGTGGTTTTCTCGATCGGGAGTGTGACTACCTGACCGGAAAAATCTCTCACGGATTACTTCCGAGCGTGGCCACGCATTTGTAGTCATTAACTCCTCGAGTGGCCTTGAGATATAGTTACCCAACGTGGGTGGACAATTCCTGTATGCCCTATCTATCCTATTGAACAATACAGCTCAACATGACCTAGTAAATGCCCTTTTGGCCTCCTTTCACGGCACGACCTAGGACAAAAACCAAAGTCACTCGGAAACTGCACTTGCTCAGATAATAATCTCCAGTCAAAAGAATATTCTCATTAGAACAATCTTAGAGATCCCCGCCACGACCAGACGTCTATAATAGAACTTAGGGACTCTCTAAATGGTCACTGTCCGGTAAAGTGTCACACACTCTGCCTATGTAATCGACCAGTACTCACATATGACCTTATGGTGTTGAACAATCATCAATCGACTTACAATCTAGTCACTCCGAGACGTCACCTCATTAAGTGACTAGGGACAAAATACAATGTTCATCTTATTCACTTGAATAGTGTTCAACATTGTCTCCACAACTTATTCAGATAAACAAGGTATTAAAAATTTAGTCACACTAAACAAAAAAATTCATAAAAGAATGAATACGAAAACAATGAATGTGATTATCATATATATAATAAAAGATACATTATCCAATTATTACATATCCTTAATCTAAAGAAAATATGGTACTCGTCTCAATCCCATAGCAACGACATGACCATCATGCTTAGCTTTTGATAAAGGCTTGGTTAAAGGATCAGCAATATTATCATCTGTCCCAACCTTACAAATGTCAATTTCCTTCCTTTCCACATAATCTCTAATTACATGGTATTTCCTTTCAATGTGTCTAGATTTGTTACTAGACTTAGGCTCTTTGGCTTGAAAAATAGCTCCACTGTTATCACAATATAGAGTGATAGGATCTTTGGCGAAATGAACTACTCCTAGTCCCTCCATGAATTGCCAAATCCAAACAGCTTCCTTCGCAGCCTCAGACGCTGCAAGGTACTCAGCCTCTGTTGTAGAATCCGCGGTAACGCTTTGCTTGAAGCTCTTCCAGCAAACAGCTCCTCCAATTAGCATAAACACATAGCCGGATTGAGATTTCATGTCATCCCGATCGGTTTGGAATCTTGCGTCCGTGTAACCTCTTACACGCAACTTAGTTTATCCTCCAAACACTAAGAACGAATCCTTAATCCTTCTCAAGTACTTAAGGAGGTTCTTTACGGCTATCCAGTGACTCTCACCAGGCTTGGCTTGATAACGACTTGTCATGCTCAAGGCATACGCAACGTCGTGACGAGTGCAAATCATAGCATACATGATAGACCCAACAGCGGAAGCATAAGGGACGGTCTTCATGTGTTCAATTTTCTTTTGGGGTGGAGGGAGACTGTGACTTGCTCAAAGTAATCCCTTGGCCTATAGGTAGAAATCCTCTCTTGGAGTCTTTCATATTGAACCGGTCGACAACTTTGTCAATATAAGCTTCTTGACTCAATGCTAGTATCCTCTTGGACCTATCCCTATAGATCCGGATACCCAAGATTCGTTGTGCCTCTCCCAAGTCCTTCACTTGGAAGTGTTTCCCTAGCCACTCCTTAACGGAAGTGAGTGATGGAACATCATTCCCAATGAGCAATATGTCATCCACATATAGGACAAGGAATGCAACCTTACTCCCACTAAACTTCATGTATAAACACGGTTCTTTCACACTTCTAGTGAAACCATATTGTTTAATAACATGATCAAAGCGATGATTCCAACTCCTAGATGCTTGCTTAAGACCATAAATGGACTTCTTGAGCTTACACACCTTCTTAGGGTTAAATGTATCCACAAAACCTTCAGGTTGTATCATGTGCACCTCTTCTTCTAGAATCCCATTCAAGAAGGCGGTTTTGACATCCATTTGCCAAATCTCATAATCATGAAATACGACAACCGCTAAGATTATCCTAATGGACCTAAGCATAGAGAATGGAGCGAAGGTTTCGTCATAGTGTAAACCATGAACTTGGGTGAATCCTTTTGCCACCAATCTAGCTTTGTAAACATCCACATGTTTATCCACGCCGATCTTAATTTTATATATCCATTTACACTGAAGGGGTCGCACTCCCTCAGGTAAATCCACCAAGTCCCATACTTGGTTCCCGTACATGGAATCCATTTCGGACCGCATGGCTTCTAGCCAAAGCGAGGAGTCGGGACTAGACATGACCGATTTGTAGGTAGTGGGTTTATCACTTTCAAAAAGTAACAAAACACCATCCTCTTCGATGTTACCAAGGTAGCGATCAGGTGGATTAGAAATCCTACTTGACTTTCTAGGAATAATTACCGTTTCAGAGGAAGAGGGAATGCTTTCATCCACGTTCTCCTCTACCTCATTCTTGGTTTGTGGCTCTCGAACTTCTTCAAGTTCAAATTTTCTCCCACTCTGTCTCCTAGAAATAAACTCCTTTTCTAGGAAGACAGCATCACGAGCCACAAACACTTTGTTCTCGTGTTTATTGTAGAAGTAATAGCCACGTGTTTCTCTTGGATATCCTACAAAAAGACATTTGTCAGACCTGGGTGCAAGCTTATTGTCAGACTTGATCTTAACGTACGCTTTGCAACCCCAAATACGCATGAATGACAAATGAGGGACTTTCCCTATCCATATCTCATATGGAGTCTTATCGGCCGCTTTAATCAGGCTTCGATTTAGTGAAAATACTGCAGACAAGAGGGCAAAACCCCAAAATGAACTAGGAAGCTCAGTTAGACTCATCATAGACCGAACCATATCAAGTAAAGTTCGGTTTCTCCTTTCGGCCACACCATTTAATTGCGGTGTGCCAGGAGGAGTCCATTGTGATACTATACCACAATCTTTTAGGTGTGAATCAAATTCAAATATTTAAATACTCACCACCACGGTCGAACCGTAGGGTCTTTATTTTTTTATCCAATTGGTTCTCTACTTCATTTTGGAACTCTTTGAACTTGTCCAAGGCTTCACTTTTTTTTCATTAAGTAGACATACCCATATCTACTTAAGTCATCAGTAAAAGTAATGAAGTAGTGAAAACCTCCTCTAGCGGTGATGGTTAATGGTCCACACACATCCGTATGTATGAGAACCAAAACCTCACTAGCTCGTGTCCCTTTTCCCGTAAAAGGTGCACGAGTAATCTTGCCTAGAAGGCAATACTCGCATGTACCATAAGATTCGAAACCAAATGGTTTGAGCACTTTTGATGAAGCAAGTCTCTTAATGCGTCTTTCGTTTATGTGGCCTAAACGACAATGCCAAAGGTAGGATTCGTTTGGATCACCCGTTTTGAGCTTTTTAGTTTCCACATGATAAACGTCATTAACATCATTTTAAACATAAATGCCTCCAATTGAAATGGCCTTGCCATAAACCACATCATTAAAAGAAAAAGTACAACACTTGTCCTTAATCATAAAACAAAACCTTCCGCGTCTAACGCGGAAATGGAGATGATGTTCTTAGTTAATGTTGGTACAAAATAACACTTAATTAAATACAACTCTAAACCACTAGCTAAAGTGAGCACATAGGTCCCCACGGAAACGGCGGCTACTCTAGCTCCATTGCCCATGCGGAGATCCACATCACCTTTTGCTAGTGCTTGCACATCCCTTAAACCCTGCAAATGGTTACAAAGGTGAGAGCCACATCCGGTATCAAGTAACCAAGTGGAAGTACAAGCATAATTATTGTCTATCACATAGAGAGAGGAAATCATACCAATAGGCGTCACACGCCCCTCCTTGAGATCCTCCAAGTATTTGGGACAACTCCTCCTATAATGCCCCTTCCCATTACAATGGAAACATTCGGCCTCGGAGAGCTTGACACTTTTTGCCTTGGGATTTCCATTCTTAACGGCCTTCCCCTTTCCCTTGTCATTTTTCTTTGACGATTTCTTGAATTGGGACTTTTCCTTCCCTTTTCCTTTCTTGACTCCAAGGGACATGTTCTTTAAATTCATGGTTAAAACATCTCCTTTTTCACTCCCACTAGCCTCCATATCCCTCTCCGCTTCGGTGAGGAGTGCATGAATTTCATGGAAACTCTTATCCATGTCATTCATGTTGTAGTTTACTCTAAAGTGGGCAAACTTGGTGGGGAGTGAGTGGAGGATACGATCCACCACAAGAGTCTTATGAATCTTACACCCTAGACGCTCTAGGATGTCAACATATTCGACCATTTTGAGTACATGGGGACCAACCTTTTGGCCCCTCTCAAGCTTAGCTTCAAAGAAGCATGCCGCCGCATCGTATTGACGGACTTTTGGTGTTTGTGAAAACATAGTGATCATACGAGTGAAAATCTCGTACGCATTTAAAGAAACGCATGATAGCTTGAGCTTTGGGGATATTGACCATATCAACACATTCTTGATATCATTCAACATCCTCACATAGTCATCATAGGCGGTCGGCACCGCCGATGAAGCTGTTGCACCGGGCTCGAGTGGAGGAGCATCGATCAAGTAAGTGAGTACATTGTCGGACAACGCGGCACTTTTGATGTTGGATTCCCATTCAAGAAAGTTACTACGGTCATCTTTTAAAATACATTTGTCCATTACGGACCTTAGCCATGAATCTTTGCCTAGTGAAGTAGTCGATGGAGTTGATGAAGTTGCCATTGCGAATTAAAATGCTACAACAAAAAGGAAAAATTAACATTAATTGTTTTAAAAATTACTTGTAAAAACATGTTTAGCAAGTTTTAGCATTTATATAATGACCTCCCACTAAATTATATAAATGATTCCAAGACCCAAATATTAAACAAAAATGAGCATCGCTTGGGCGAAACATCCCATAATTGCGTTAATTCGGTAAGTGGCGTTGACTAATTCTACCTCTAGAACTCTTGGTCGACGAATTTCCTCAAATTCATCTACTAGCCCCGGAACACAAGACCGTCTTATATCCCGTTGAGTCCAACCAATTTTAGCGTGTGATAACCGTTTACCACCCTACTTACCCAAAGTAAAAAGAGAACACCCCGCATGGGCGAGCGTGGCTTTAATGAACAAGAGATTCATAGGTGTTACTAATTGGTAAGGCTAATCTCAATTTTAGTTATGTGAGAGATCTTGTCAATTTAGTCATAAATTCCTTAATAAGTGAATTAATTCGGTGAATGTAAATGACGTGAATTGACAACCACGAAAATAAAATGCATGTGAATGGCGATTTTGGCATGCGCGAAAATAAAACAAGCAAACATGTAAGCATATGAATAAATCCTAGTATGGCCACCTAGTTAATAAAAACTAGTATATTACATTTTGGAAGCCAACTTCTTGGTCCCTTGCCTTTTCATTCCATAAGTGGCTCTTCCTTGTGGGATTTGGAACACCTTCCAAAAATAGACTCCGTCTCGTTGTAATCCGTCTTTTGGAAACGCCGGTAAAAATAACTATTACAATTAAATTACATAGCTAATCCTATTATACATTAATTAATAAAATAAATAAAACTATTAATTAATTACAAACCGACGATACGAGATCGTATTTAGTTACAAATAAATCGATATTCCCATTCATTTCGGGTAATAACGATTAAAACTAACTAGGCCATACTAGGTACAACAAGATAAATACTTTAAATAAATGACAATCATTCATTCAACTTAAATAAATATGCTTAATATTCTGTAAAAATGATGCCAAAATCACCCTATCTATCATTCGTTGGTATCCATCTCGGTTTTTGTGGATTTAATCGATTTTTAACATGTAAAAATCAATAATCAACTCTTAAATCTCATTTAAGTCCAAAATAATCATCCAAACTGTTTTGAACCTCAAAATTAGTCCTCACTAATTTTATGATAAATAATTAGTTTGATTTGGTGATATTTTGCTAATTTAATCGATAAAATCATAATAGTTAAGTAAAAATCCAAAATAATTGAAAATTTACCCAAAAAATTGAAAAAAAAATCATTAGTATTCTGGAACACTCCCAAGAACACCAAAATGTCAGAAAAATTACCCAAAAATTCTGGATAAATTTTATAAAGAAAAAGATCGATATTTATCGGTTTTTAACCACTAAAACCAATAAACATCAAAACAAAGTGAAAACACACATGCAAAATCACTTTTAACATTTAAAAAATATTTTTAAATGTACATAAATTTATCATGGACAGAATCAAATGTTTCGAAATTATGATTAATTAATTTAACTTTTATCGACTTTTATCTCATAAAATCAATAAACATGCAAAAAATTCGAACCAACCTTCAACTTTTTGCATACAATCAGTAGAAAATATGCATGAAATACCATAAAAAATCCATGCACCGAATCAACATTTAACTATTTTTAGTCAATTTTTAACTAAAATACGGCATTTTGACTCGGTTTTATACCAAAAATCATTAAAAATAGCAAAATAACTTCAAAAATCACCAAACAATACCACAAACCTTTTGAGATCAGTAGGTATGCATGTCCCAAAAATTTCGTGCTAAAACCTCTTCTAACACAATTTTTGAGTTTTTATAAATTATCTCATAATTCATTAAAATGCTTAAAATCAACATGCAAATTACAAGCCTAAGCTCTGATACCACTTGAAAGATCATAGATCCATATTAGACTCTCTAATAAAAAATAAATTATCTCATAATTTGTCATTTAGGTGATCTATGTAACATGCATGCTAATATGAAAGCATAAAAATGAAAGTATAAGAAAAAACAATTTCCTGATCATCTGGATGAATAGGGATATGGAAGAACCCTGAGTATCCATCTAAATAAGAGAAAAACTTATGAGAAGCTAACCTTTCTACCATCTGATCAATGAAGGGAAGGGGAAAGTGATATTTCTTTGTGGCGGCATTTAGCTGTCTATAGTCTATGCACATCCGCCAACCGGTCACTACTCTAGTAGTTATTAATTCATTTTTATCATTCTTGACCATAGTAGTTCCTCCTTTCTTAGGAACCACCTGAACTGGACTCACCCACTTAGAATGACCAACAGAGTAGATAATACCTGCATCAAGCTGTTTCATTACCTCAACCATCACACCATCCTGCATCTTCTGGTTCAGTCGGCGCTGACCCTGTCTGCAAGGTTTGTGATCTTCCTCAAGCTAAATTCTGTGCATACAAATATCAGGACTGATGCCCTTAATGTCATCTAAAGAATAACCCATTGCTTTCCTGTTTTTCTTTGAGAACAGCTAACAAAGCGGTCAGCTGATCATCAACCAATTTAGCACTAACAATGACTGGATTTTGCTCTGTATCATCTAAAAATGCATATTTAAGATGAGAAAGAAGTGGCTTACGCTCGGGTATTTTTACCTCTATAGCGCAGAGAGTATTTATCATTTGTTCCACTCTCTCCTTCAGCATCGGCGAGTTCACGCTCATGTAATGCAGCTTCTGAAAGATTATAGATCCATATTAGACTCTCTAATAAAAAATAAATTATCTCATAATTTGTCATTTAGGTGCTCTATGTAACATGCATGCTAATATGAAAGCATAAAAATGAAAGTATAAGGAAAAACAATTTCCTTACATTGATTTTGTGGTAAAAAGAGCACAAACTAGTTCACCTTACTAGCTTGTTCTTGAGCTTATTATAAATGGATGATCCTTCTTACTAATCTTCAAAGAGAAGATCTCCTTCATGTTGCACCCAAGAACTTACCCAAAAATAATAACAAGTATTGAACTAGAACTTGTTAATATTGAACCCTTGATATTATTTATAATATTACTAACAAGTCTTAGTAATAAAATTTATTTACTAACAAACTTAGTAAAGATGAATAATATTTTAGAGAGAGGAAGATATTATGTTCACATGCAAATCATCAAAATGATGTAGTGTAGAAATGAACAAAGGGTGGAGTATAAAGGAAGGGAAAAGTGGCGGGTGGAAGGAGTGTTGGAGTGGACAAATTTTGTCTTATATTTTTCATCTTACATCACATGCAAAATCTTATATAAGATAAATTACGGTAGTATACAAAATAAGGTGAAATGATTATGTGAGTAATCATCCACTACTCTTATTTTACACGGTCCACTTGCCTATTTACGGGTCCATGTTGGTTCTTATATTTGTCTCACAAATCCGTGTAATTTTTATTTTAAACATCGTTTCATGTTTAAATATTTGCATAATTAATTCATCCAATTCACTCCGTAAATATACGTGTACCACTACACATATTATTTACGTACTAATATTAATCATATTAATCAATTAGTACAATTATAGTAAATTAATAGTTAATTAACTAAAACCCGTCTCCCAAAATTTATTATTCAATTATCACATAATTAAATAATAACTGCCCCTCCTCGAGTTCGCAACACGAAATCTCTCGAAAAATAATCGACTAACATTTTAGTCTTTAAATCAAGGGACTAAATAAATTGTATCTCATACAATTAATTAGTTATCAATTAGGGGTTCGTTCCTATAGGTGTGACCGAAAGGGGTCAGTTGATCACCGCTGTCTCACGACAATAACGTCAAACTCTAGTCAGCCAACCGTTATCGATTTACGTTAATCAACTGACGAGGATCAAATAATTAAATATCTGATGATATTCCATTAATGAGATTTATTATGTTTACGCACTATTGTGGAGGACTCTAACTCCAACAGCTTCAAGCAAATCCAACACAGCATCATTGTTCTCTAGGTTATCTGGACGCTCATCTAATAACATCAAAGCTTCTAGTGGATCCTTAATCAAGGTATCTGACCAGAACTCATAAACAGACTCGTCAACAATATCACTGAATAACAAGTATCCTCTATTATTGGGCGAGCAAGTGTACCAGGTAAACTAAAATTGATTGCATCATACCCCACTACAAGAGTCAAACGCCTTTGTTTGACATCGATAATAGCCCCAGCTGTACATAAGAATGGTCTTCCTAGTATAATTGGGGTCCGGGTATCCTCAGCTATATCTAAGACAATGAAGTCCACTGGGATAAAGAACTTGCCTACTTTAACAGGCACGTCCTCTAGGATACCTAAGGGTCGTCTTACAGATCTATCAGCCATCTTGAGGGTGATATTAGTCATTTTGAGATGATCCATATTAAGTTTCTTGTAGACAGGAAAAGGCATGACACTGACAGTGGCTCCTAAATCATAGAGAGCCTTATCTATCACTTCGTTTCCTATGGTGCAGGTAATAGAGAAACTACATGGGTCTTTCATTTTAGGGGGAGCTTTATTGAGAAGTAAATAACTAGACTCTTCCATAAATGCAATAGTCTCGAATTATCTAAGCTCTCTCTTACGCGTCAAAATGTCTTTCATAAATTTTGCGTAAGTAGGTACCTGGGTAATAAGTTCAGTAAAAGTGACGGTTACCTGAAGGTTCTTGACTGCGTCAACGAATTTACCGTACTATCGCTCGACTTATCATCATTTAGACGTCCCGGATAAGGAATTCTTGTAATAATAAGCGGGTCTGCGACTTTCTCTTTACCTTTATCATAATGTGTCATCTTCGCAGCTGGGGAAGACGACACGACAGCGAGAAAGAGCGTTGAAGTAGAATCGCCGCTGGTACAAGCACTCGATCGAGCACTTTTTCTACTCGATCGAGTAGTTTCTTCATGAAAATTACTCGATCGAGGAATGCATACCTCTCGATCGAGGTCATCAGATTAGGCACAGTTCGATCGAAGATCTGAGTTACTCGATCGAGCACCACAATCTCCTCGATCGAGAATGTCAGAATGGGCACCATTCGATCGACCGCTTGGGATGTTCGATCGAGTAGTTTTAGAGGACAGATCGTTCGATCGATAAGAAATATCACTCGATCGAGTGTTGTGACGATGCTCAGCAGGGGCATCTTCAATTAAATTCTCCAAAACAATTTTCGGGATATCGTCAGCAATTATATCATCATGTTCCGGCATTTTGGGCCCATCATAGGTAAGATTACTTCGGAGATGTATTGCATTGATCAGATCACATTGAGGTGGGTTATTCACTTGGCTTTGCTCGGATGTAAATTGCGCGACTTGGTCTTGCAACTTCTGTATAGAGTTGTCAACTTTGTCCGACTTTCTTTCAAGTTGGAGGGCTAAAGTTAGCACCAAAGACTTCAACTCTGCAAGTTCTACAATTGTAGAAGCTGAATCGACTTGTTGTGGCATTGGTTTAGAAGGACTAGAGGCACTTGTCATGGTCAAGTCTTCATATAGTTTAGAGAACGACACTCCTTGCTTGAATTGTTGATAAGCACGGACTCGCTCTATATCCGCCATGCAAGTAATATGATCGTGTCCCTCCGTACCGCATCTACCACAAATTACCTCTTGCTCAATTATGGCATAAACTTGTTCATGTGCACCCGAAGTTTGTAGAATCTCCGAATTTTATAACCTTCCACTGGGACTTTCCACTACAGCTACTAAAGACTCGCTCACTCGTCTACCTCCCATGGGATTTCCATATTCAGCTACATGAATGGCCATTTCCTCAATGAGTCACCATCCCTTATCATCTTCAACATTTTTCTGGAATCTCCCCTTGGCTGCATTATCCAACACGGCTCTTTGATCATCATATAAACCATTATAAAATTGGGTGCATAAGAACCATCGTTGGAAACCATGGTGAGGTACAGAGCGAACCAACTTCTTGAATCTAGTCCAAGCTCCATTTAAATCTTTGGTGGCCAACTGTATAAAAGTGGTGATTTGGCCTCTCAGCATATTAGTGCGCTGTGGTGGAAAATACCTTCTGTAGAATGCTAAGGCTAGGGAATTCCAGTCAGTAACACCGGCAGCTTCCCTATCCAAGTCTCCCAACCATTCCCGGGCGTCATCAGTCTAGGAGAAAGGAAAAATGACTCCCTTGACCCTATCCTGTGTCAACCCAGCAGATAATGGAATGGTAGAGCAATACACCGTAAACAGCTCTATATGCTTACATGGATCCTCGCCAGGTACCCCCTTGAAGAGATTTCTCTTAACTAACTGTATATAGGATGGATGAATCCCAAAGGTCCCTGCGTCTGTAGTAGGAAGCAAAAAACCTTTAGGCAGAGAATCCACCGTAGGTTCTGAGTGACTGGCGATGTTCGGCATCTGAGCAAATAGAGTTGACAGAATGGCAGGTATGATAATGTCCTCTTCTAGGACAGATTTCTTGCAACACTATTAAAGCACTAGGAAAATATGAGATCAGCCTCAAGGAATGAATTCCTTGAGACGAGAGACAGACTAAAAATAAAGTAACAAAATTACGCACCTCCCCGGCAACGGCGCCAAAATTTGATATCGTCGTTTAGTACCAAAAATAAATACCTAAAACTAGTAACAAAAGCTAGTGGAAGTAAGGTCGATCTCCACAGGGAGATGGGAAAATGTCTGCTAAACAAAGTCCGTCTGAGTAACTTTTTCTTGGGGTTTTGAAGATTTGTCTAAACTACGGAGATTAAAAGAGAAACAAAGTAAAAGAGAATAACCAAGTAGAGAGAAACAGCTAAGACAGTCGGTTCGCCATGATTCTTAAGAAATCTAGTCTAGGGTCTTAGGTCAATGCAAATTCGATCTACAGGGTAGTGAATAGGTCCTTCCGGTCCGCTATTCGCCCTAAAAAAATTCTAACTTAGCTTCCGCCCTCATTAGAATGCTCTAATGTTCACTGCAGTTCTTGCCCATTCCAATCCTCCGATCCAGGTCAAGGTGTACCAAGGTTAATTATCTAATTGCGTCGACTCAAGTAAACAAGAACAATTAATTGCAGTGATTGACAACATAGATCAAATTCGCACTAAATCCTAATCACCTATTCATAATTCCCTTAAGATCATGGCTCCCCTATGTCTTAGAAAACGGGCTTAGCTATGCATAATTATTGTATAAACATCAATAACACATAAACTGAAACAATTCAACATAGTAAAAGTCTAAGAAGAGAATAATAAAAAGAATAGAGATTAAAATAATAAAAGCAATAAAGCAATGTAATTAATTAAGAGTAGAGAATACCGATTACAAGGAAAGAGCAAAATGAGAATTAGGTTTTCAAGTGTAAAGTTCTAATAGAGAGTAAGGGAGAGAGAAGTCGAAGAAGAGAAGAGGAAAAGACCTTTATAATGACTGTCGTCATTCTTATTTATTCCTAATTACAAAAGGCAATCTCGAAAATAACTCAAAATCCGCGTAAAAGATCAAAGCTCTCGATCGAGTGAAATGAAACCACTTGATTGAGGATGAAACTCGTCAAAATGTTCGATCGAGTAAACAGGGTGCTCGATCGAAGACTTCAGAAGACGGTCATCTCGATCGAGTAAAGGCAGAGCTCGATTGAGGAATTCCAAGAGAATAAAGCATTCGATCGACCATTTGAAGCAACATAATTGGTCGATCGCGCTATATCAGCACGAGTGGACTTCTTGAACACCATCTGAGGCCACTTCACGCATCTTTAAGTGGCAAATTCCAAGCTCCAGTTCCTCCTTCTCCAAAATGCATGAGATTGGGATAGGTTCAAGCTCGATTTCGCTCCTTTCCGGTTCATACCTGCAATTAATACAAGGCAAGCCAAAGAAGACTATTCTGGGGCATTTGTAGCTAGATGCCACATAAATGACATAGAAATGCGTGTAAATATGGGGTCAAAACCTTATATAAAATACACGCATCAACCCCCATAAGTCGGGATCCTTTCCTTTAGGCATTCCCAACACATGGAGGCATCACAATACTTGGTTTCCCAAGTTTTGTAGTGCGAACAATCATGTAAAGAAGTTCCCAACTCAACATAAAGCAATAGATAAGTTATAGTTAAATGGTTACAAGTTGGGGGATGCAAATACCATCCCGATAGTTATACAACCATATCGAAAAGTAGGAGTTTAATAGTCAAAAGGCTAAGATAAACACAAGTGGTGACGACAAGTGAAGACCGCTCACCAAGCCCTCGAATGAATCATGCTAACCAGTCAACACTGCTCCCCATATGGGAGAAAATCACCATATGGTTCACCACAGATCATTCAAAACCTAAGTGTTAGCTTAATGATATAAATGTTTAATGCATACGACACTAAGCTTACCTAAACATAAGACAATGCAAGATGAAGCCAACAAGGTACAATGAAAGATAGGAAATCGTCCTCCAACACACATCCCCACAACCGGTGACCGGGACACGCCCACGATATCACTAACACAAACAAGGTACTCGGAACACGTCTGTGGTACCGGGCCCGAGTGCAACTCGAGTCCCCTGCCAAACGTCGTGCCTCACCACACGAGTCCCTCCATAACCCAAGTACTAAATGTGCACATCCCCCTTAGAGTGGGAAGCTCCAAGGGTGACTTGAGCGGAAGACGGTTTCCCAACCGCCTTCCATCTCCAAAATCGGAACCAATGATCCTCCAACATCCTCCAATGTCCACCAAACCAAGAACAAACCAAAAACTCCAAATAATACAACTATGCAACCATAATGGCAAGTCAAGTACAATCATGCTCAACTCTTAACTAATTCATTTCTCATCATTTAATTGCTCTTTAACATGTTATAATGCACTGTAATCATTTTTGTGACAATTTACAATTCTCATCTTAACCTAATTACCATGAAGTCATCTTATATGATAAACCCTAAATACCAAAACATGTTATAATGCAACTATCATGAGACAAATGCAATTAGTGACAATAAATACACAATTAAACACTAATATCACCAGAGCTAAGTAGGGAAAACCCTACCTCAAGCTTCTCTTCAGCAATCCTAAAGCTACTCACTAGAAATGCTCCTCAATGAAGCTCCCTACACATATTAATTGCTAAAATAAATACTACAATCTATTATAATAACCTTACTAATTAAATCCCCCTTAAATATCCCCTTTAATTCAAACAACCTAACAAGTATAGAGAAATCTACTAACTAAATATGAATGTTAAGACAAGAAAAAAGGGAAGAAGAAGTGTAGATCAACTTACAACCAATTGGAAGAACATGGAGGCAAGAATCTCCTCTAGAGAATTAGGGTTTTGAGAGAATTTGTTAGTGAAGGATTTAGAGAAATGTTGGGGAATTTAGTGAATGTTGTGAATAGTGTTTCAGAAGGGTTTTGTGTGGGAAATCTGAAATGATAAGGTTCCGAAAGCGACATCTCACCAACAATTTTCCCGGTTAAGCCGTACTCGGCCGGCACTCGGTCGAGTGACCGGTCCCCTCAATCAAGTGGAACCTCCACTCGGTCGAGTGGCCATCTTTACAAGCTTCCAAAATACTGTCCAGTGGCACTCGGTCCTTCACTCAGTCGAGTGGGGCTCCACTCGGCCGAGTGAATCATCTACTTGGTCGAGTGTAGTCTATATTGATGTGGGGTATTATAATCTTCCCCATTAAAAGGAACTTCGTCCCCGAAATTCACACCCGACACTCTGAGAGTTAAAATTCTATATCCCAAGAAATTATCGAAGTGAAAGGCGGTGAGTCGGGTATCAAGAAACTAGTATGCTATGACCAACCAAACATTTATAAGGCTAAGTAAAAGTTTAAGAATTTTGTGTTACTTGTACTTGTATAATACGCCCTACCCCTCTAGAAACATGCTTATGACCTCGTAACCGACTCATACCTGTTCGAATAGGTGAGGGTATCCTTCTTTCATATTCTCCTCAGCCTCCCAAGTGGCCTCCTTAACAAAATGGTTGGACCATAACACCTTTACCAATATCGTCTCACCATGTGTTGTCTTCCTAACATTTTGGTCTAGGATTTCCTTGGGTGTTTCCACATACGTTAGGGCATCATTGAGTTTGATCGTCTCCGCTTATAGCACATGGGAGGGGTCACTTGTGTACTTACGCAATTGGGACACATGAAAGACATTGTGAACTCGGTCCAAGGCCGGTGGAAGTGCTAAGCGGTAGGCCACTTCCCCCACTCTATCTAAAATTTCATAGGGCCCAATGAACTTTTGGTTTAACTTACTCCAGTTCCCAAATCTCATGACTCCTCTCATGGGTAAATTTTTTATTAGTACGTTGTCTCCTACCGTAAATTCAATGTCACTTCTCCTCAAGTTAGCGTAACTCTTTTACCTATCTTGTGGCGTTCTCATCTTTTCATGGATTACATGGACTTAATCAATCTGTCTTGAATCATTGGAGGTCCCAATAGCACGGCTTCGGTGCTATCATACCAGCATATTGGGCTTCGGTATTTCCTTCTATTTAGGGCTTCAAATGGTGCCATGCCAATGCTAGCATGGTAGCTATTGTTGTAACAGAATTCAATCAAATGTAGTGTTTCTTCCCAAGAGCCTCCAAATTCCAAGACACAAGCTCTCAACATATCCTTCAATGTTTGGATGGACCTCTCCGTTTGTCCATCCGTTGACGGGTGAAAAGCCGTACTCGATCATCTTCAATTGGGTGCCTTAGGAGCTTTGAAGTTCTTGCCAAAATCTTAAAATAAACCACGAATCTCGGTCCGATACAATGTCCTTTGGAAACCCATAAAGCTTGACCACGTATTTGCAATAAGCACTAGCCAACTCTACCTTACTCCAAGTATCCTTCATTGCGATGAAAGGAGCCGACTTGGTTAATCTATCCACAATGACCCAAATCATGTTGTTCCCTTTTTGGGTTCTTGGTAGTCCAACTATGAAGTCCATATATATCGACTCCCACTTCCATTCCGGCACATCTAAGGGTTGTACTTTTCCTTGAGATCTCTTGTGTTCTCCTTTTAATCTTTGGCAAGTCAAGCACCTTGCCACGAACTCTGCCAGTTCCTTCTTCATGTTTGACCACCAAAAGTTCTTCTTGAGGTCCTTGTACAACTTATCGCCACCTGGATGCACGAATAAGGGGTGTTGTGGGCTTCATTAATAATCTTCTTCTTAATTTCATCATCATTCGGTATACACCATCTCCCTTTGAACCAAAGACTTTCAACCTCGTGCAACTCCAATCTCGAGGGTTCTCCCCTTTCTAGCACTCCCTTCCATGCCATAATCTTTACATCACTTATTTGCCTTCCCCGGATTTCATCATATAACTCGGGCTCCAAGGTCAAATCTCCCATTGTTTCCCGTTTTCGTAACATGTGGATACCCATCTTGCTCACTTCTTTCTTCAACCTTAGCATGGACAAGGCGGTACACAATGAGTGTATCGGCTTCCTACTCAAGGCATCGACCACCACATTCGCTTTCCCTTCATGATAGACTATCTCCATGTCATAGCCTCATTAAGCTCGATCCACCTCCTTGATCTAATGTTCATCTCCTTTTGGGTGTAGATATATTTCAAGCTTTTGTGGATGCTCCATACAAGTAGTGCCTCCAAATCTTCAAGGCAAAGACAACGGCTCCCAATTCTAGGTCGTGGGTTGGGTAGTTCTCTTCATGGGTCTTTAATTGTTGCGAGTCATAGGCAATGACTCTACCATTTTGCATAAGCACACATCCTAGACCATTCTTTGAAGCTTCGGTGTATACCTCAAACTTTTCGCTTCCTTCCGGCAAGGCTAGTACCGGAGCCGTGGTTAGGCGCTCTTTTAGGGTCAAGAAGGCCGTCTCACAACTCCCGTCCCATTTGAAGTGGCTCTCTTTCCTCATAAATGTTGTCAAGGGTCTAGCAATTTTGAAGAAGTCTTTCAAAAATCGGCGATAATACCCGGCTAGGCCTAGGATGCTTCGAATTTCCGCCACATTCTTGGGTGCCACCCACCTAGACACGGCCTCAATCTTGGTAGGATCCACGATAACTCCTTCCTTTGATATTATATGCCCTAGGAAAGCTACCTTTTGTAAACAAAACTCGCACTTACTAAGCTTTGCATAAAGCTAGTGCTCTCTCAAGGTTTGTAAAACAATTCTTAGGTTCACCTCATGCTCTTCCTTGGTCTTGGAGTAGACCAAAGTGTCGTCTATGAATACCACCACGACCTTGTCTAAGTATGGACTAAACACTCTACTCATGAGGTCCATGAAGGCGGCCGGTGCATTTGTTAATCCGAATGGCATTACCACGAACTCTAATGTCCGTACCTTGATATAAATGCGGTCTTTGGAATGTTCTCATCCTTGATCTTCAATTTGTTATACCCCGATCTTAGGCCGATCTTTGAAAATATTCCGGCTATACTAAGTTGGTCAAACAAATCATCAATTCTTGGTAGAGGATACTTGTTCTTAACAGTGATGTTGTTCAATTCCCGATAATCTATGCATAGCCTCAACATCCCGTCCTTCTTCTTTACAAAGAGAATCGGTGCTCCCCATAGTGAAACATTTGGACTTATGTAGCCTTTATCCACCAACTCGGAAAGTTGTTTCTTCAACTTTTCTAATTCCTTTGGACTCATCCGATATGGGGCCTTAAAGATTGGTCCCGTACCCGGCTACAAGTCCACCTCAAATTCCACATCTCTAGGCGGAAGTAACCCAGGCCACTCCCCCGGGAAGACATCCTCGAAATCCCTCACTACCGGTATATCTTGCGCTTGCGGTCTCTCCACACTAGTGTCTCATACATGACACAAGATCATAGGACAACCCTTCTTCAAGGATGTCTTCAGGGTCATCACCGAAACTAGCTTTACCTTAGGTTTGACTATGTAACACCCCTAATTTCCATAATATATTTCTTTAATTTTATTTTCAGGAAAAATAAACGTCTCTTGTCATTTGGGCTCGTTGGGTTCAAAAACGGTGAAGACCCGTTCGTTTCTTGGGTCTCACGTGATTTTGGAGTGTATGGGTAAGTTTTGGGCCTAAGCTTGGAATAAACCTATGAGTTTTCCTATAGATAAGATATATATATAGGCAAGATCCGGTGAGTCCACCTATCTTTTTGAGTCCCGTGAGTCCAAAAAAGTATCACACGCTATACAAAATAATATCAGTCACACGTATTTTACATCATTTATAGCACTGGTGACGACAATTTTCATCAGTTATAATTGGGGACGGGGTAGCAAAGGAAACTTACAGTAGGGGTAAGCAGGGCCAAGACTTTGTCACCAGCTTTGAATCTCTTGATTGCTGATCCAGCCTGAATCACTTCCCCTGCCACATCAGTTCCTAGCAGCCGGAAAGATTTTTCCATCAGGAAGAATATTTTTCGACAAAAGGATAAATTGTACAGCAAAAAAAGGCTTTGGTTATATTAAGACTCATCCACTTCATTAAGGGATCGAAGCTACACATTAGACACATCGCCAAAAAAAATTATGCAATACATTGAGGAACTCTGGGAGGTTAGTCATGACCCTTCCTAAAAAGCATGCATTCAAACTTCAAAGTGGCCAAACTGAGAATGACTACTATATCTATTGGCCAATAACAGTTTAGTAGGACAACAAACAATAGTAATCATTGAATTAAACTCAGCAGACATACTAAATTAATCTGCTCAAGTAGATTCCATACACGACACATGCAAAACCATCCGATTTCATAACCAATAGATATAAAGCTTGGATGAAGGATGCAAAATATAATAGGATTAAAAATATACTTCCTCTGTCCAGGTCATTTCTTTATCTATTCCATCTATAATAGGACTCTTTGTAGCCGTCTGCTGTCTTTCTTAGTTCATACAGAGTATATGTTTCCGCGTAATTCTTCAGATGACATGAAAATTACAGTTAGAATAGTGATAACAGCAAAACCATCTTCATTGATGCGATCAAATGAGAACTTAGTTGTAAAACCGTATAAAGATTATCAGGTTTTGAATCATTTAAACAAATAGTGTAGTCGTCCCTACTTCAGTTTGGTTTTAATGACGTACTCGTAAGAAGCGTAAACTGTGATATTGTTTAGTATAACTCGTGATATTGTTTAGTACAACCAGTGATATTATTTATTGTAATGTGTGATATTGTTTTGTATAACTTGTGATACTCTTTTACTGGACTCGTGGACTAGATACAATATCACAACTTATACTAAACAATATCACAGCTTAGACTTAAAAAAAAAATTAAATTTAAAAAGTTTTTTTTTTTAAAAAAAAAACGTGATATTTTTGTGTACAACATGTGATACATAAGTGGACTCACGGGACTCAAAAAGATATGGTGGACTCATGTGATCCTAATTATATATATATATATATATATATATATATATATATATATATATATATATATATATATATATATATATATATATATATATATATATATATATATATATATATATATATAGTGTTGAGATCAAATGAGTCCCCCTCCTAAGTGTGAGTCCATAAGTCCTCCTTAGAGCCCTTGGATGAGCACTATGGAAGGCTGAGATTGAAGACAAAAAACAAGGGATTAATGCCTAATTAAGCCCACTCTCTCACTACCTTAACTAATCCACCCTAATTATCACTAATTTCACTATATATAATTTATTATCACACCCATTTATCTCTCATCTCACACAATTCATTCACCTTCTCCATCAAAAACCAAATAAAATCAAAAACCCAACAAATTCAAAACCTAAAAATTCAAAAAAAATTCCCCCTCTTTTCCTCACCCACCCACCACCATTCCCGACACCACCACCATCTGCCGCCACCCCCACCACCCACGACACACCCACCACTGCCACCGTCACCTTCTCCGTCTTCCTTGCACGCCCTGCCTCCGCACCACCACAACCCCACCGCCTCTCCCCACGACGAACCCCACCACAGCCACATCTCCACTTCCTAACTTCACCACCACCGGGCCACCACCTTCTCCACCTCCCATCACCACACATACAACCTCCACCACAACCTCCGCACCACCACAACCCCACGCCCTCATCAAATTTCCATTGCCGCCACACCACGCCGTCACCCCCTCACCTTCATTCTCCTTTTTCGATCTTTTTTTGTTTTAGATCGAGCCCTCCGGCAGCAGCGCCAACATCAACTCGTCCGTCTTTTTTTTTTTCTCTTTTTGTAATTGTTGTTCGTCGTTGGTGGAAGTTGTCGCTGTTGTTTGTGTGGTGGTGTTGTTGTCGTGAAGGAGAGGGTGGGCTGTTTGGAGATGAAGGTGGTGGTTGGTGGCCGGAGGTCAGACCTCGCTCCTCCCGCCTCCGTCCTCCCTTCTCGCTGCTCTACCTTCTTTTTTTTTTTTTTTTTTTTTGTTTGTACCAGTACCTTTGTTTACTTGGGGTCAAAAAACAAGATCTTGTTGTGTCTTGTTTTATTTTTCTTTACTTGTTTTTTGTTTGCTTTTTTTTTTCAGTGTTTTATTTTTTTTTTAACTTTAGTTGTGATTGTTGGCTTCTCATTATTTTTTAAATTTTAGATCTAGGTTTTTTCTTCAATTGTTGTTATATTAGATCGTTTTATTTTAGTCTTAGATCTAATAAATAGATCTAAGGTTATTTTAAATTACACTTTTTGTTGTTGTTAGAATTACACTTTTTTTTGTTAAAATTACACTTTTTGTTGTTAGAATTACACTTTTTTTTGTTAGAATTACACTTTTTTTCTATTAAAATTACACTTTTCTCCATTAAAATTACACTTTTTTTGCTAGAATAACACTTTTTCGGCTAAAATTACACTTTTTGATGTTAGAATTACACTTTTTTCTGTTAGAATTACACTTTTTTCTGTTAAAATTACACTTTTCTTCATTAAAATTACACTTTTTTCTGTTAAAATTATACTTTTTTTTTTGCTAGAATAACACTTTTTTCGGCTAAAATTACACTTTTTGTTGTTAGAATTACACTTTTTTCTGTTAGAATTACACTTTTTTCTGTTAAAATTACACTTTTTTCTATTAGAATTACACTTTTTTCTGTTAGAATTACACTTTTTGTTAGAATTACACTTTTTTCTGTTAGAATTACACTTTTTTTCTGTTACAATTACACTTTTTGTTAGAATTACACTTTTTGTTGTTAGAATTACACTTTTTTCTGTTAGAATTACACTTTTTTCTGTTAGAATTACACTCTTTTTTCTGTTAGAATTACACTTTTTTCTGTTAGAATTACACTTTTTTCCGTTAAAATTACACTTTTTTCTATTGGACTAATGTTACACTCTCAATGGACTTGGTCATATTCTCATATTCTCATTGGACTAATGTTACACTCTCAATATGGACTAAAATTACATTCTCATTAATTTGAAATTATACATTTCTGGACTAAAATTACACTTTTTTGGACTAAAATTACATTCTCCTTGACTAAAAATAACAATCTCATTGGACTGAAATTACACTTATCTGGACTAAAATAACACTTTTTGTCATTAAAATAACACTCGTAAAATGCTAAATTACAATAATTTGTGATAAAATTACAAAAATTCAAAATATTATTCGTTAAAATCACTCGGAAAAGATTGAAGTTAAACTTTGTAAAACGCTAAATTCTCGAAAATATTCCTTAAAATTACACTTTTTCGTTGTTAGAATTAAACTCGTAAAATCCTAAAATGTCGAAAACTTGTCTTAAAAAAAAACGAAAAAAAAACTGAAACTGGAAAAGTGTTAACAAAATTTCCATAAACTTTGAAGTATAAGATAAATGGTGGTGTTAATTGTGTATCATTAATCCATTAGTGAATGTATAATTAAACCTAGAGAGAGAAAGTGGATTAATTAGTGTATAGGAAACTCATTAGTGTTAAGTATGCTTTTTTGCTTTCAATCTCAACCATCCTTAGTGGGATATCTAAGGGATGTAGTGAGGACTTACGGACTCAAAATATATGGTGGACTCATTAGAACTTTACTCTATATATATATATATATATATATATATATATATATATATATATATATATATATATATATATATATATATTGTGTGTGTGTGTGTGTGTATATATATATATATATATATATATATATATATATATATATATATATATATATATATTTATTAGATTCGTTATCTTTGGCACGTGGATGATTCAATAAAGGCGTGGAAACCGCACTTTTTTGGAGAAGACGTTTATATTGTTGAAGACGATCTTTAGGATTATTTGCTTAATAAGGTAACTAGGAGTTTCTCTTTTAATTGTGTTTATGCAAATTGATGTAATTAATGTGATTTAATGATTGATTTGTATGATTGGTATATGTTTGATTGTTTATTATCACGATTAATTATGTTTTCGCATGTTTGTACATGTTTTAATGCCTTAGTTATATTTTGTATGTCGTTTATATGTTTATTATAGGTGTCATGAGCGCAATTAGGGTTTACGAATAACCCTAGTGGCGGCATGATAGGCGGCCGAGAGTGCTCTCCAAAGTTATAGCTAAAGCTAGTATAACCTTGATGATTATTCAAGTGTTATAGCTGAAGTTAGTACAACTTTGGGTCGTTACTCTAGTTATGGCTGTTTGAGGTATAACCTTGGAAATATGAATTCAAGGTTATAGTTGAATCTACTATTACATTGAAATGCGAGTTAAGGTTATAGCTGTAACTAATGTAACCTTGGGGTTATGGCTCAAGGTTATGGTTGACGCTAGTATAACTTTGAGTTTCGTGTCAAGGTTATGGTTGACGCTAGTATAACTTTGAGTTTCGTGTCAAGGTTATGGTTGAGGTTACTATAACTTCAAAGGTATTTGTTGAAGTTATAGTCGAGGTTAGTATAACCTCACATCAAAAGTTCATGTTATGGTTAAGGTTACTATAACATTAATCGTGGTACTTGTTTCGTATGTTACGTGATGTTCAGTTGTCATTATATAATGCTATGTTGCATACATTGTTCCTTACTCTTATTCATATGGTTGTAGGATAGTGAGTTATATTATCTTATGATTTGATAGTGATGTTATTCACATATATGTATGGTCAGTTATACTGTGCATTGTTTGTGGGTTGGTTGAATAGATGACGTGAGGTATCAGTTATATACCAAACGGAATGAACTAATGCAACCCTTCCGGGTCTGGTGTATGGTCTATGGTTGGGGGGTAATGGAGGCAGTTGTTATATGCTCTATTCCCCGAGTGTCGTTCGGTATACAGTTATTGCACCGAGAGTCTAGCCAGGTCTTACACATATAGGCAGTGGATATATGCTATACATAGTACCTTGGATGCAGTTGTTATACGGTCCACCCCGATGGAGGCAGTTGTTATATGCTCCATCAGTTCAGAGGCAGTTGTTATACGCTCTGAAAGTTAGAGGCAGTTGTTATACGCTCTAACGGCGTTCATTTTATACATTGTGCTTGTAACTAAAGGCAGTTGTTATACGCTCTAGTAGGTTGTTGGTTTGGTCATATGATATGTGGTCACGGTGGTTCTATGATGTGCATGATGTCATAATGTGGTTTGTGTTATGCGTCATCACATGTTGTCTGACTTGGAGTTAATATTTCAAATAATTATCTTCATACGCCATTGTTTGGTAGTGAGTTGTGTCAAGTTTTCATGAGTATAGATGGTCTCACATGTTTACTAGTTTTGCATTTCAATTGTTAATAATTGTTGGTTATATTCAATTGTTGTAAACATGACTGGGAGAGCATCTAGTTACGCCAGACTGATTGTCGACCCCCATTCTCAGGTTGTTCAGATGATTGCTATTATGGATGATATCTTGCTTGGGAAGTACTGTGCGGCGAGATAAATAATAAAATAAAAGTTTGCTTTGTGTTTTAAGAACCTTTGAATAATGTATTAGTTTGTTTTGGTTTTAATAGCGAACCGGATTGGTCAAGTGTTTCCGCCACCTTGACCCTTTTATCAGTATTATACTCTGATATTTACTTTATAAAAGTTTTTCCTTTGTTTTATATATAATCCGGGTTGTTATAGACTAAGTAGCCCTTGTATGACACCCTAGTACCCTTGGGTCTTCTCAAGGAGATCTTCTTTTGCTAACAGTCTATGTTGGCTTTGTGTTTACTTATCCAATCCATCCCTAGGATCACTTTAAATCCCTCTAGAGGAAACTCAAAAAGGTTTGCCGGAAAGTTGGTCTCATGTACTATGACCGATACTTCTTTATATACTTTTGAACATAAGATTAAATCCCCCGAAGGTAAGGACACGTCATCATTGGCTAGTTCTCCCTCCTCCAATCCTATGGTCGATGCATGACTCTTAGACACAAAAGAATGGGTAGCACCCAAGTCAGATAAAACGAAACAAGGATGAGAATTAATAAGGAATGTACCGGAGACAACGTGGGCCTCCTCTTTGGCACTCTTTTTATCCATGGCAAAGAGTTTGCCACTAGACTTGGGTTCACCTTGCACCGTGTTTGCCGATTAGGTTGGCCTACTTCCCGATGCATTGCCTCCCGCGAAGCTAGTCGCCCTAGATGGAGCTCCCCGGTTAAAATTTCCCCGATTGTTGCTGCCATTGAAGTTGGAGTTAGCATTCCTTGGGTTGCTCCAAGCCCCCGAACTCCGGTTGTTAGTCCCACTTTGAGAAGGAGTGTAGTAGGAGTTTCCTTACCCGAACCTCCGGTTGGGCCCTCTTGGGGTGCTAGTGCACTTCATCTTCTTGTGGCCGAAGCCACCATAATTATAGCATCGAGGTCCTCCTCCTTCACTCACGGCCCTTCTGCCGTATGTGAACCCCCGCAATAAAGCTAAGAAAATACGATAAGAAAATGCGGAATTTTAGGAAATTTTTGAAACTTTTAAAGTTTAATGCGCGGGTTCATTAAAACCTAAAACATAAATAAAGAATGCGGAAATAAAGTTAAGCTTATACAAACATAAAAGTCAAATGGGGAAAATATATCCCTCGAATAACGAATCTAAAAGGTGAGTCTAAACATAACGATAGCCAAAATCCTCGATCAAAGTACTCACTAGCTCACACATGTCTTCACCCCATAAATTCACCAACTAAAACCTTTCATTCATGTAAACATGAATGCCACAGTCAGTGGGGAGTAACTCAAGATTCTCCCAGCCACAAATTGTCAAAATGAACATAACAAAGAACTAAAACAGGTAAGTCATGTAAGATACTTACAAAAGATATGAATATCAAGTTTATATTTAAACATGGCAATTAAATGAGATAAGACAAGATATATCAACATTAGCATAATAAAGATTCAACTATTCATGTGAGACAATTAAATAATATGAAAGACAAGAATACGGTTATTTATACAAAAGCACGCATTTCAAGGAGATATGACATTGATATGAGATTTAGAATCCGAATCAGATGAAATAGGCAAATAAGAGATCAACCAATACAAAATACGACCATGGGAACCATAGCCATTACTTTTAAAAACTTTTAGCAAACATTGCACGGGACGTGGCTACTAATGTCACATTCATACTTATGGCTTGCATCTCACCATAAGAACGGATGAGAACATCAATCCCGATGATCATATCGCAACTAGAGGGCTCACAGCTCACCTCTTGTAACCAATGAACCTAATGAATATAGAGAGTCAAATTAAAATGAACTCGGGTAGGAGTTTTTAGGAGCTAAGGCAAAAGCTTGGGAGACGTCCTAAAGTCGCGAACTTGCCCTTGCAACTTTGAACCGGTCATTATGGGGTGTCATGGGATCTTTACTTCTTACTGTTGTTTAATATCCATATGTTGGATGAAGTGTGTGGTTGAATGGATGATTTGATTGGAAAAGGTGAAAGAAATGTTGCATAAGAGTACAAATTTCATGATTAAGAGCATGTTTATGTGATGGAAGTGAATTTTATAATGTTGTTATGTTAGTAACATGTGAATAGGGGATTTGATATTGTATATTATGTTATTGCTTTTACGTAAAGTTAGAGAATAAAAGCATGCGGGTAGAATAGTTCGTGAGCATGACTCGACCGAGTGGGCGAAAATCGATCGAGTATGGTGGACTCGATCGAGTAGGTGTGGCTTGATAGAGTGGGTATGTTTATGTGTTGGGCAGTAGCTACTGGAGTCGTTGTGATACTACAAATGTTTTGAATTATTTTTTTTAGGCATCTTTTGATGAGTATGATATAATTTGATAATGACTAAGTAAATTGATTATGTTGCAATGATCATAAGTTGGAATGATGATTCAGTTGTGTGGATGTTTATAATTGTTGTTGTGGTAGTTGTGGGCGAACTTCAGGACGAAATTCATTTTAAGAGGGGAATACTGTAATACCCCGTATTTTGATAGTAATTTATGAGAATAATTTATGTAATTTAAATAATTAAAGGCTTTTCTAATATTAATTACAAGTAAAACGTTAAATAAATAAAAAATTAAGTATCCAAGTCGGGAATTGGGCTTAGCTAATAATTCAGCTTTGGGCCGTGTGCCATAGTTATGTGGACCGAAATTTATTAATTTAGTATGAGTGTGATCGGGATTTATTTCGGGATGTAATAATAATAATAATATGGAAATAATAATAAGTAAAGGTAATAATAATTATATCAAATAATAATAATGTTATGACAATAATAAAATTAGTAAAGGTAGTATGTGGAAATCCTAATGTAAGGCTAGTATATGTAATAATAAAAATAATATAATGGTAATAATAATAATGGCAATTCCTATAATAACTAGAATAAGGTAATTATAATAGTTTCCTAATTGGCCTAACATATTCTCTAATCTTAGACTATAAATACCATGTTAATTCTGAAAAGTAATTTATAAAATAGAAGAAGGGGCTTTTGGAGACGGAAGAGCAATTAAACGATTAAAGGGAAAACCGTCTTAAACTTAATTAATTTTATAAAGCTTGTAAACCATGACTTTTGTAACCACCGTGCATCACCATAGGGGCATCCATGACGTCGTGACTGTAACCCTAGGCTAGCAATGGTCCACTGTGATTCCGTCTGACCCTTCTCAGACCGACTTTGACCTGACCTTGGTGGTTATTGAGGCCACCGTGGGTTAGGTGTTAAGCGGGTTTGTGTCGGGGTAATTAAACACGAATTTAACCTACCATTAGGACGAGTCTAGACCTGGGCACGGTGGGGATGTGGTGTGATGGTTGAGTCGATCTTAGGTGAGGTGTCAGGGAGGTGGCAGGTGGTGGTTGGTGACGGTGGTGGCGGCAGAACAAGGGAAATAGAGGAGTTGACGTATCCGTCTTAAGACGAGTTTCGTGGCCATGTTTGCGACTGTACCGGGGAAAGGGGACCACCCCTGGGGGTCACCGTGGGACAATGGTGTCAACGGTGGTGGCTAGAGATGGTAAAGGTAGTTGTGGTTGTGTTGGCAAGGTGCTTTGTATGCGGTGTTTGTTGATGTCGGGTTTTCGGTAAATTGATAAAGGTTGTGGTGATCGTTGCCAGGGCTCGTATTTTGGGCCAAGTGTGGTGGTTTTATGGGGGTTGAACGGATTTATTGAAGATTAATACTTCTAGTAGATTGCTTTTATTGGATTGCATGATTGGAGTGCGTAATTGGAGAATTTGCTTGCCAGGTAGGATAAGTACTCAACTTGTCTTGTTATTTAATTGATAAGAGAAATTATGGAACTGTGTGATTAATTGCCATTGGATGAATTATCGGATGTGAATTATATGTCATGGAATTATATTTTGGTTATTGGTTTATTCATATTGTTTATTGGATACCTAAGATTTGGTCTAAGACGAGTTATGGTTATTGTTATTATTACATATCTTTGAGTGGATATCCCAGCCTCGTGTTGAGATGGGTTATTGTTATTGTATTGTTATTGCTATATATCATTGTGTTGGATACCTCAATTTATACTGGGATGGTGGATACCTCAGTTTTATACTGGTATGGTGGATGCCTCAACTTCGGTTGGGATGGTGGATACTTCAACTTCGGTTGGAATGATGGATACCCCGGGCCAGGGATTGGCGGGATGAATGGGTGTTTCGGGTGTTGAGCTCAGTTGTATTGGCATTATGTATCGTATCATTTCACATTGTATTGTTGTTGGTTATTCCTACTCAACCTCGTGGTTGACAGTGTATTCGTGAACACCTGTGATGAACCATATTAGGGAGTAGATTTGACAGGTACTAAAGATTAGCTGACTTGGGAGCATGAGGACGTGAGCTTGACTTGGACCGTAGTTGCTGTCTAGATCACTTAATTAGTTAATCACTTTATTTATTCCGACGCGAGTTGTATCAAGTTTTATATTAAGTTTAGTTTGAATAAGTTGTAATATTATGAAATCGCTAAGTTTTAATTAAAGTACCTTGGTATTGTTGTACTTTGTTATTCACTACCTCGGTAAACCGAGATGGTAATGCTCTCATTTACTTGGAAATGTCTAGCTAAAGGCTCCTCATTAAATGGGGGTGTTACAAAGTGGTATCAGAGAAAACGATCCTCAGGCCTAACCAATGAAAATAATAATGAAAATCGGATGTGTCTAATAAAATGAACCTGGATAGAAACTGTTAGGAGCTCACTTAAGACATGGGATGAGTTAGGGGCCCCCTCACACCAAACTTCCAGCCCTTCCAATTTTAAACCGGTTACCTTGGGAGATATTACAGTGTGGGGTGATTTAAAATGAATATCGTTTATTTGTCTTAGGAGTTTTGTTTGGTTGCCTTGTTTAAATATTTTTTTTCATTAATGACTGCGGTTACGGGAACGTAACCATGATTTTAAGGACAGGGGATGTGATATAATTTTAAGCATGTGGATATGGGAAAAGTATGTTTTCATGTATGTGGGAGGCGTAAGTATGATTAACATGTGAAGTATTACGTAAATTGCTTTGAAATTGTGAAGAATGTGATTTGGTTAATTTCTCAGAAATTTTGCTCTTGATTGCTTTGGCTGCCATTTACTGCATGTTTAAAATCCTTGTACGAAATTTTTATATGTAATACCCTTGTGATTTACTTTCATATTCCATTGGTTTCATGTTTAAATAATATACAGTTCAGAAGAAATAAATATTTTAGTGGACAGTGGTCAGAATATTCCTGTACAGTGATGTTTTCATTCCATGTTTTTGTAAAAATCGCCATTTAAAAACTACTTATTATTTAGGTATGATTCCAACTCTACTGTTTAAAAGATTCGTACATGTTTCTAAATTGATAGGTCACATTGTAAGAAAATATTTTGACAATTTATAGTGATTTTTACAAGTTGACCTAAGTTTCTGACAAGTTGTTGTAGAATTTCTGTTTCGACCAAATAATTTGTAAAATGCATTATAAATTGACCTTATGAGTTTTTGACTTGATTCTTTTTCTCATGGTTTACTAACTCTCTTTATTTTCTAAAAAGTGTAAGTTCTTAAGAAGTAATTACGTTATTATTTATTTATGATTTTGGAAGTTGTAACAAGTTTTGATTATCCTTAAAAATGTAAGCTGTGCTAAAATTCCTA
This sequence comes from Silene latifolia, assembly GCF_048544455.1. NCBI lineage: Eukaryota > Viridiplantae > Streptophyta > Magnoliopsida > Caryophyllales > Caryophyllaceae > Silene > Silene latifolia. The sequence continues at coordinate 64,267,377 of NC_133530.1, read as the reverse complement.
AAGAATTGTTTCTTGTTTCTTTCACCTTGACATTTTGATGTTGTAAATTCTGTGAAGTAGAATAACAGGTCTAGTGATATGCGGAATATGTTGCCCTAAGACTATATATATAATTACCATAATTGCATCCATGTTTAAGTTAGATATCATTAGTAAGAAATGAACGCGCAAGTAATAGATCTAAATTAAGCAAAGGTTGTAATTATCTAATTTTCATTTAGTAACTTTTAGTACACCATCAATCGATGTTGTGTTAAGGATAATAGTTGTTTTATGTTACAATGTGTATTACATGTTCTCGTGAGGTTACAATAAATAGTTTAATTATTTCCGTTGTTGATATATCGAACTTCGAGGACGAAGTTTATTTTGAGGGAGAAGGAATGTGATACAACAAATGTTTTGAATTATTTTTTTTTTAGGCATCTTTTGATGAGTATGATATAATTTGATAATGACTAAGTAAATTGATTATGTTGCAATGATCATAAGTTGGAATGATGATTTAGTTGTTTGGATGTTTATAATTGTTGTTGTGGTAGTTGTGGGCGAATTTCGGGACGAAGTTCATTTTAAGGGGGGAAGACTGTAATACCCCGTATTTTGATAGTAATTTATGAGAATAATTTATGTAATTTAAATAACTAAAGGCTTTTCTAATAATAATTACAAGTAAGATGTTAAATAAATAATAAATTAAGTATCCAAGTCGGGAATTGGGCTTAGCTAATAATTCAGCTTTGGGCCATGTGCCATAGTTATGTGGACCGAAATTTATTAATTTAGTATGACTGTGATCGGGATTTGTTTCGGGATTTAATAATAATAATAAGGAAATAATAATAAGTAAAGGTAATAATAATAAGTAAAGGTAATAATAATTATATCAAATAATAATAATGTTATGGCAATAATAAAATTAGTAAAGGTAGTATGTGGAAATCCTACTGTAAGGCTAATATATGTAATAATAAAAATAATATAATGGTACTAATAATAATGGCAATTCCTATAATAACTACAATAAGGTAATTATAATAGTTTCCTAATTAGCCTCACATATTCTCTAATCTTAGACTATAAATACTAGGTTAATTCTGAAAAGTAATTTATAAAATAGAAGAAGGAGCTTTTGGAGACGGAAGAGCAATTAAACGATTAAAGGTAAAACCGTCTTAAGCTTAATCAATTTTATAAAGCTTGTAAACCATGACTTTTGTAACCACCGTGCATCACCATAGGTGCATCCATGACGTCGTGACTGTGTCCCTAGGCTAGCAATGGACCACCGTGATTCCGTCCGACCCTTCTCAGATCGACTTTGACCTGACCTTGGTGGTTATTGGGGCATTTTACGATGGTGGGTTTGGTGTTATGCGGGTTTGTGTCGGGGTAATTTAACCCGAATTTAACCCACCATCAGGACGAGTCTTGACCTGGGCACGGTGGGGTTGTGGTGTGGTGGTTGAGTCGACCTTGGGGGAGGTGTCAGGAGGGTGGCAGGTGGTGGTTGATGACGGTGGTGGCGGCAGAACAGGGGAAAACAGAGGAGTTGACGTGTCCATCTTAAGACGAGTTTCGTGGCCATGTTTGCGACTGTATCGGGGAAAGGGGACTACCCCTGGAGTCACCGTGGGACAATGGTGTCAACGGTGGTGGCCAGAAGTGGTAAAGGTAGCTGTGGTGGTGTTGGCGGGGTATTTTTATGCGTGTTTGTTGATGTCGGGTTTTCGGTAGATTGATAAAGGTTGCGGTGATCGTTGCTAGGGCTCGTATTTTGGGCCAAGTGTGGTTCTTTTGTGGGGGTTGGTCAGTCGTGGTGGGGTTGGTGGTCACGGTGGGACTGAGGTGGTGGTGTTACCGTGTGTTGTTGGGTGTATGTGAGGGTGTTTTTGATGGGTTTACACGGTTGAAAGGGGGGTGTTGTGCGTGTCTTACATGGGTGTGTATGGGTTGGGATGTTAACGTGTCTATCACGGGTTTGGGTTTTGTTTATGGGTTGGGTTATTTATTTATTTTTTTAAGACGGGTTTTCACGTAATAATAATTTAAGCGGAAAATAATTAAGGTAATTAAATTATAATTGAATAAATTAATATAAGTAATTGGATAATTAATAATTAAATTATAATATGTTACATAGGTGACGGAATTGGTTGAACGGATTTGTTGAAGATTAATACTTCTAGTAGATTGCTTTTATTGGATTGCATGATTAGAGTGCGTAATTGGAGTATTTGCTTGCCAGGTAGGAAAACTACTCAACTTGTCTTGCTATATAATTGATAAGAGAAATTGTGGAACTGTGTGGTTAATTGTCATTGAATGAATTGTCGGATGTGAATTATATGTCGTGGAATTATATTTTGGTTATTGATTTATTCATATTATTTATTGGATACCTCAGATTCGGTCTGAGACGAGTTATGGTTATTGTTATTATTATATATCTTTGAGTGGATACCTCAGCCTCGTGTTGAGATGGGTTATTTTTATTGTATTGTTATTGCTATATATCTTTGTGTTGGATACCTCAGTTTATACTAGGATGGTGGATACCTCAGTTTTATACTGGGATGGTGAATACCTCAACTTCGGTTAGGATGGTGGATACTTCAACTTCGGTTGGAATGATGGATACCCCGGGCCAGGGATTGGCGGGAAGAATGGGTGTTTCGGGTGATGAGCTCAGTTGTATTGGCATTATATATCGTATCATTTCACTTTGTATTGTTGTTGGTTATTCCTACTCAACCTCGTGGTTGACAGTGTATTCGTGAACACCTGTGATCAACCATAATGGGGAGCAGATTTGACAGGTACTAAAGATTAGCTGACTTGGGAGCATTGGGACGTGAGCTTGACTTGGACCGTAGTTGCTGTCTAGATCACTTAATTAATTAATCACTTTATTTATTCCGCCGTGATTTGTATCAAGTTTTATATTAAGTTTAGTTTGAATAAGTTGTAATATTATGAAATTGCTAAGTTTTAATTAAAGTACCTTGGTATTGTTGTACTTTGTTATTCACTACCTCGGGAAACCGAGATGGTAATGCTCTCATTTACTTGGGAATGTCTAGCTAAAGGCTCCTGATTAAATAGGGGTGTTACAGTCGTATTATTCAATCGAGTAAGGGGAGTACTCGATCAAGTGTCATGTACTTGACCGAGTACATTAGTGACTCGATCGAGTATGTTTTATGTCAGTTCTGGACAACTTCTGGAGTTGGGGTACTCGATCGAGTGTGTAGGTAATTCGATCGAGTAACACCTTTTCGATCGTGTATGTGTGGTTACTCGATAAATTTTGTCTTTGTGCGGGTCATATTTTATTTGAGTCGTGGGCTATGTATTAACGTTTATCTCCCTTTTATAGCTCAAAGATATGTCACCAAAGAGGTCAGCTGATTATGCTAAGGCTCAAGAGATGAGCATTGAGGATATTGCCAAAATGCTTGAGCACCAAGATGCGCTCACTGAGACCCTCAAGAAAGAGGCTGGGGTAGATTTTGCCAAGATGAGCACTACTATATCTCGCTTAAATCCCAATAACTATGTGGGTACAGGTGTACCGATTCTGCTCGACAACTGGTATCGTGAGATGAAAAATATCTTTGGGGTGGTGCATTGTCCAGAGGACTTTAAGGTGGAACAAGTTGCGTTCTACCTAAGGGATTAAGCCAGAGAGTAGTGGAATAAGGTGAAAGACAATGCTTTGGACATCTATCTGACGCACGGTAAGACTGCAATTCTGTGGTCCAAGTTCAAGAGAGCTATGTGGAATGAGTTTGTTTCGGAGCATGTTCGCAGCAAGTTGCGTGACGAGTTCGATTATTTTAAGATCACTGGGGACATTACAGTGACAGATTACTACCATAAGTTCAACGAGAAGTCGAGGTATGCTGAGGATATGGGGCTAAAAATCCGGTGAATTTAGCACTTCGTTTTGAGAAAGGGTTAACTTACCAGATCATGGAGAAGCTATCGGCGTGGACTCTTACCGATGTGAAGGAGGTCTATGAGAGAGCTGGACGGGCTGAGAGGTTGGTCGAAATGGCCAAGGAAACTAGGGAGAAGGGCTCGGAGAAGAGAAAGGCTAAGAGTAATGGCGGTGTTCAATCTAGTTACAAGCGTGATAAGTACAATCAGGCAAAGGCTTACTTTTTCGGGTCGGGTTTCAGTTGAGGATCTTCTTACGGGCGTGGTCATGGTAGTAGCATCAGTTGGAGTATCGCATATTTTACATGTGGCGGTGTTAGCCACAAAAGGCATGAGTGTACTAGTGCAGTTGGGAGGGGCTTTAAGAGACAGTCTCAGGGGAACTTCTCTCAGGGACTGACGCAGAGCTATGCAAGTAACTGGCCAGTTGGGCCGTGGAACAATCAAGGTGGGTTGAGTAATAACAATGGTGGTTTCAACCGCAATGGTGGTAATTCTTATCAGCGTCCAGCAGTTAATGCCAGTCAAGGGTCACCGCCAAGCCTACTACATCAGCCATTACAATGCAAGGGGGAGGTCAAAAGAGTAGTGGCAAACTTTTCATGATGGATAAGTAAGCTGCAGAGGATGATGCTCACGTGATCACCAATACTTTTCTTATTAACAACGTTCCTACTTTTATTTTGTTTAATTCAAGGGCGTCACACTTTTTGTATCGTCAACTCACACTAAGTCTATGGGTTTGGGGGAGTTTGTGTCTGTAAAAGATGAAGTTTTTATACAGTCTGGGGAGTCAGTGTCTTGTGCGAAACTGTATAAAGGGGTGTCCATGGTTATTGGGCAAGTTGATCTTCCAGTTGACTTGTTAGAGTTTCCTAGGATGGTTTTGAGATGATAGTCAGGAGGACTGGTTGGGTAAGTATAACGCTAGAATAGACTGTTACCAAAAGAAAGTATCTTTATGAGGTCCCAAGGGGGCTAGTGTGTCTTATCGTGGGTTTATTGTCAAACCCAAAGTCAAAGTGGTTGCTGCAGTGACCTTGAAGTCTAACTTAAGGAAGGGGTGCCCTTTGATACTTTGCCATGTGAAAGATACTAGTATGGTAGAACCGACAGCAGCTGAGATACCAGTGGTGGGAGAGTTTCCAGATGTTTTCCCAAATTAGATATCGGGATTACCGTCGAAAAGAAAGATCGACTTCATTGTGGAGTTGCAACCAGGGACAGGACCGATCTCTAAGGCCCCGTACCGTATGGGTCTTAAGGAGTTAGAGGAATTAAAGAAACAGTTGAATGATTTGGTGGACAAAAGGTACATTAGACCTAGTGTATCGCCTTGGGGTGCACCAATCTTGTTTGTTAAGAAAAAGGATGGGACTTTGAGGTTATGTATCGACCACAGAGAGTTGAACCATGTTACAGTGAAGACTAGGTATCCCTTACCGAGGATATATGATCTTTTTGACCAGTTGATTGAAGCTGGTGTCTTTTCGAAGATTGATAAAGGCCGGGGTACCATCTGGTGAGGATTCGGGATGAAGACATACCAAAAATATATTTTCGATCGCGGTATGGTCACTATGAGTATGTGGTGATGCCGTTTGGGTTAACTAATGCGCCATCAGTGTTTATGGATCTGATGAACTGGGTTTTCAGCTAGTATTTGGATCAGTATGTGGTGGTGTTTATAGATGACATTTTAGTCTATTCCAAGACTAAGGAGGAGCACGAGGAGCACTTACGATTGGTGTTGCAAACTCTACGTGACAACCAATTGTATGTAAAGTTATCTAAGTGCGAGTTCTGGTTAGAGAAACTGGCCTTTCTGGACCATGTGATTTCTAAAGAGGGCGTATCTGTTGATCCTTGCAAGATTGAGGCGGTGTTTAACCGGGAGGCACTGAAGAACGTGATTGAGATTAGACATTTCTTGGGTTTCGCAGGATACTATCGAAGCACCAGCTGCTGTACGAGAGGCTGAGTACGACACCTTCCGCTTATCGAGGATTTCCTGGTACCCGATTGAGGTATGTTTTCCTCTGTTCTTCATTTTCATTGCCTCTTTTGCTCTTTGGTGGAAGGGTTTGTTACCTTTGATGTGAATTCCTGTTGTAGGGTGTTGACGCGCTCATGAGGACTCGACCCTCAGTTTTCCCGACACAGACCACCTTCCAGGAGCCGGGTGGTGAGAAGTTACAGCTGCGTCTGCCATAACATGTGGATGCGGTGGTGACTGATGCTGGCATGGAGTGGAGGTTGACAGTTCTGAGGGTGAGTTTCTGATTTGAATACTCCTCCTTGTTTGAATTTTCCCTTGCATTCTTGTTGTGCTGAAAGACTTTTATGGTTGTAGGTGTTGACCGCTAGTCATCAGGCTTCGTGGCGGATGGCTAACCGGTGAAGGGCACTTGCTGGTGACCTGACCGCAAGGGAGTCTCGGCTCACACAAGTATTTTTTGTTGGTTGTTTTGTGTGTTTTTGTGTTGCATTTCCGTTTAGATCTCAATGACCTGCATTGTGTTTTGCAGGGTACTGCGGATCCGGTGGAGCTTGCTCGGGTCCGTGCTGATTGGATGCAGCGAGGTCGACGATCCAGGCACAAGAGCTGGGGTTCATCAGTCGGGACCAGGAGCTGAGGCGTTGTAAGGACGGATTGCGGAGCCGAGATGCGGAGATTGCCTCTCTTACGGCTCAGTTGGCTGCGGGGAGGTGCTTCGCGTCACAATAGAGTACGAGACGTTAGAGAGTTCTCCGAAAAGGGTGCTCGAGCAGGAGGTGGTGTCTCTTTTTCCTGCGACTCCTCAGGAGACCGAGACTGGCCCACCGGGAGGCGTTGAGTAGTTGTAGTCGTTTGTCCGTGTATTGGACTTTTGTTTGTACATATTTACATTTTGCATGAAGCGGTATACATATATGTGTTTTTGGCTTGTAGGTTATTTTGTTTGGATTTTTTGTGTTCTGTTTCGGTGAAGCACGGTCCGCTGCTAGTTCCCTTTTGCTTTGCATTTGTCCCTGCATCGTTAGTGTAGAGAACAAGCAATACGTAGCACGTATGCATAAACGTAAACACGCAAAAGCATTTGATGAAAACAAAACAAAAACAACCACGATGACTCGAAGTTAAAATTTGAAAATTAAATTTTGAAAATTCCGCGACAAATCGTCACGTTTGGATTTTTCAAAAGAAATTGATTTGAAATTTTTAGCAATTAACTCGTGTTTGAATTAAATTGCGTCGAATTTTGCCGAAAATTGATTTGTAACTCAAAAAACTAAAACTCAAACCGTCACGGATGAATTTCAAAAGATATTTTACGAGTGTATTTGATTTAATTTTTGTGAGATCAAGACTCGGATTTGCAAGAGCTTGAATTTTGAAGGAAAATTGACGTCGTGTTATCAATTTCCGAATTTTGTGAAAATGCGAAAAAGCGAAGAATTTTCGGTATTTTCAACTGACATGGAAACGATCCGTCGCGGATCGGGGCGACTAGCCCTTCCCGCCTAAAAAAAGAAGGGAAAAACCCGTATGTTTAAAGCTGCATCGTGGAAACCGTGCCGAATTTCGTAAAGCGCGAATACGAGGAAATGTGAGTGTGAGAAAACACAAAAAATCCTGGATAGGCCCGAAGAGGCGTGAGTCCTATAGCGGAAGGGTTTAGGTGTCAGGAAGAAACACAACTTGATAGGGACAAATTAAGGTGCGGATTCTGAGGACCGGCCCAAAGAGTATCAACTTGTTGTAATGGGAGTGAGCTTCCCCTTTTTTCGGAAAAAAATCGCTGATTGTTTTGTATAAATAGGGACGTTAGTGCTTCATTTTTCATCATCCGAAATACGAAAAACGTCTCTACAAAAACCTTTCTTCTTCTTCCATAAAATAATTCATGGATGCTTTCTAAAATAGGTTGCGACATTGGTGTCGGAATTTATCGCCTCCCGAGAATTATCAACTTGTTGTAATGGGAGTCGGTCAATTGTTGGTGTGCTTCATCAAGTCAAGGTGCAATCCTCATTCCTTGAAGCATGCTCTCGGTTTTGGGATTCGAAACATCATGTTTTCGTTTTCCTGAAAGGTGAAATTTGCCCTCTTGCCGAAGAAGTGAGCGTCATTGGTGGATGGCCGGGTTGTACTCTGGTGCTTCCTCCGACTCGGTTGTGTTACAAAAAGAAGTTTCGTTCAATGTTGGGCTTGTCAACGAGCCAAGTGATCTCTCTCCTTGCTCCCCATGGTGTGGATATGTTGGCTCTTATTAACATTTTCTCGAACCGGTTGGATGTCAATGTCTCGGAGGTGGCTAGGAGAAGGGCTCTTGCCTTTTGCCTAGCGCATGCATACCTCTTTGTCGATGCCTTGAAGAAGGAGGGGCCAAAGTGTCATGTTAGTATGACCCTTGTGCATGTAGTCGAGCAAATGGAGCACAGTTGGGATCCATCATGGTTGGTGCTTGGCGAGATAATCCAAGCTTTGGACAAGAAGGGCTCTTGTGGAGAAGCTACTTTGTTTGGATCCTCAAGGATCCTCTAAGTGTGGCTATTGGAGAAGCTAAGGTATGTAGAGCCTTCGGCCGATTCTTCTTCTTACTCCTTCCGTCACCTTATCATGAGGAAGAAGTTGTACTTGGATAGTTTTGCATCCACCGAGGCCTATTAGACCTCGAGATTAGTGGAGGAGGGTACTCCTCATATCCGTTGGGTGGTGCCATGGTGATACTTGAGGTCCTTCACGGGGTTGCCCGCTCCGGTTGTTACTTCTTGTTCTTTGATGGTGGTGACCTTGAAGGTTGCTTCCTTCATTTATCCCGAAAGGCTCATGAGGTAAATGGGGCATCAACAAAAGATGTCCGCTCAAGATACTCTCGTCCAAGAGAGTGTTTTCCGAAACTCCGAGCTTGTGGAGGTCTTCGAAAGATGGTGGGCCACTCGGCCAATTTGGGAGGTACCAAACCCCGTTGCCACGACAAGGGTGACTCCCGCTTATGTCAAGTGGTCAAGAGCTCAAACATTGGAAGAAAGGTCCAAGTCTTGTAAGGATGAGGTTGTCGACTTAAAGTATCGAGAGGTTGGCAAGGCCAATCGTGCCTTCTTTGACGACTTTGCTGATGATGTTAGCTCAGATGTAATGAGGTGATACCGAATTTGTCGTACTCCTCGATATGCAAACAATATTTGTAAAACTCAATACCAAACTAATGAATGTAGTAGGTAAGGAGGTCGATCCACAAAGATGATGTATTAAAATGGATTATAAGTCTATGTCTTGTTCTAGTTTAGTCTTATAAAAGTAGATTTGATTGGTAAATAAACTAAGATTATAATTAAATGTGAGCTAAGATAATGATGTATTCAAATAAGGGGGAGAATCTAGGATTTTGGGTTCACTATAGAAGGAAAAGTAGAGTTTAGTCAAATCTGTCTCAAATTGTCAAGGGTAATCAAGGTAAGTCTGAGTCTTTCGATATGAGACGAACCACAAGCAAAGACTAATCATATTTTCACACTAATTAATCTATACTCAACAATCTTACACCATCTAATCACAAGTCACAAGTTTTCACTTAGAACAAGTAATGGACATAGAAAAATGCCCAATTTTCATTGAGACATTTCATCAAACACTACTCATGCATAAGATTGAAAGACTAACCCAAGAAAATTTATCAATCAATTAAACATGTTAATCTATCATTTTAATTCTATTATAGATCCCCCACTACTCTAGAAAGGAATCTACTCACTACACATGCTTGAAATTAAGTAATTTAAACTACCCAATAAAATTAAACATGGAATAAATATAATTAAATACAAAAAGATAAGAACTTTAGATAAATTAATAACTAAGACGAACATGAACAATAAAGTGAAAATAATAACAATAATGAAAAAGGGAAGAGAGAGTTATACCAAAGGAAAGGAAATAATAGAATTAGATGAGATCTAATTGTTGAATTACAAAAGCATGAAACTTGACCCAAGATTAATTGACTAATTAAACTAATTAAAACCTAAAATATAGAGAGGAAATGCAAGTGTTTTGTTCTAAAAATATCTACCTACTGATTTCTATTTTGTGTGGCTAATTGTGTGATCCGTCACTCCTGAGTGTTCTGATTTCTTGCCTTTTTATACCCCCACAATACACGGTATACAATTACAAAAGTGCCCTCACTTAAACTCAAACAAAAAGAATGTATAAAGGGCAAGCACCGTCATTCTAATCTTTCTTGTTTTCTTCTTTCAACAGACGATTACCCAAATTAACAATAAAACCCAAATTAACAATTAAAGACCCGCAAAACGAAGCTCGTTGTGTGATATCAGGCTGCATATGAAGTCGCCCTTGATTGGTGTATGGAAAACGGAGGGGGAGTGATAACAATATAGCTGTTCACTAGTATTTCAAGTGATAGGCTATGAAGTTCACAGAGAATAATAGAGAAAGAAGAGAATGATTATATTAATTTCTGGATGAATGAAAAACAGATGCATATCCCCTTTATATAGTAGAGGAATGACTTGGTGGCTACTCAACAAAAGATAACTACAACCATTTATTTAATTTTAGTAAAATCCTAATTTAAGATGCTCTCCACCAACGATGCACATGGATGGAGGTTTTCCTTGTTTGTCCTTTTCCTCATCTCATAATTAGAGTACTAGAATTTGTTATGACCTCACCCTTTGCATGGTCAGCCTGATAATTCCCCTTGATATCAGTGTTATCCACGCTCCTAATTGCAGCAACAATAATCTGGGTTGTATCAATACCCTCTCCTTTAAAGGATCCTTGTCCCCAAGGATCAAATTTAGGAAATTTCTTCTGCATGTCATACAAAAACTCCCAAGTAGCATCTTCAATAGAGGAGGTGTTCCACTTGATAAGAACCTTTGTTGCATTAACTCTTCCCCTTTTAACAACCTTCCTGGCTAGAACAACCTATGGTTCAGTAACAGTGGGCTCCTCAGGGTAGGGTGCAGCTGCCAGATTAGGACCATAATGCCACTTGAGTAAGGATACATGGAAAGTAGGATGGATTTTGGACCCCGCTGGTAAAGCTAGCTTATAAGCAACTTTCCCAAGCCTCTCTAAAATTTTGTAAGGGTCATAATACTTCTTTGCCAGTTTCTGGCTGGTTCTTGCATAGACAGAACTCTGCCTGTAAGGATGTAGCTTCAAATACACATAATCACCCACTTCAAATTCTCTGTCAGTCCTCTTTTTGTTAGCCTGCTGTTGCATTCTGTTCTGAGCTCGAGTTAGATTAAATTTAATGGACTGTAATGTCTCTTTTCTATCAACCAAAACTCTATCCACTGCATCTACTTTGCTAACACCAGGCATGTAAGGTAGATGGACAGGAGGTGGTTTTCCATACAGAACTTCAAAAGGAGTGGACTTAATGGCACTATGAAAGGTTGTGTTGTACCAGTATTCAGCAGCACGCAAGTATTTACACCAATCCAGGGGTGTTTCACTACAAAAGTGTAGGGAAATATCCGTAAAATTCCCTTAATTTTAAGGATTATAACGTAAATATAACATGCGATTTATGGTCATAAATGAAATACAATAGAAAACGATAAAGATTAAGAATCAACCTCGGGTCCTTTGATGTGCGGTGTAAAGAACAGAAATCAACAGAGATTTCCTCCTAATCGTTGCACCCAAGACCGTCTGAGACTATGCCCTTGTGCTAGAAATGCTCTCTAATTGACTTGCAATATCGAGAGAGCTATTGTGAGGTTATTCGATGTGAGATCTTGAAATTTCAGAGAAGAATGCTCTGAAACCCTAATATTTTTGTCAAAAATGAATGATTAGGTTAGAAAGGAGGAGAGGCTCTCCTTTTGTTCTTCCATTCGGCCAACCGTGAGCCCTCATGGGGAAGTGGGCTTCCACTTCCTCTTAATTTTAACTGGTGGTCCGGCTCGAAAATTGCTAAATGTATACGACGCGGTTTTTATTATAAATCGTCATCGGTTATCGGCTATTAAAATATCAACTAATAACACGGGTTAGTTGAAATATTAATCCATGTCCGATAAAGACAATATTGTATAATTAATTCAATATACATTAATTAAATATAAATCGTTTATATTCAATTTACGAATTAACTGTTTAATTCGTCTTAGCCATTATTATTTAATCCGTATTAAATAATTATCTCAACATCGCGTTTGACTAATTACTAGTCAATAACTCCGACTAACTGGTTAGTCAAATTTGGCATCTACATGACTGTATTTTCATACTGTCACATCTCTCAAACGCATCCTATAGGTGTGACTTTTAGGGACCAGTTGATCACCGCCATTTGTATGACAATAACGTCAAACTTATCTAGCAAGCCAACCGTTATTGATAAACGTGGATCAACTGATAATAATACCAAAAGTATGCCCTTTGATCCTTTTAGAGATTTATAAGTCCTTGCACTAACTGTAAAGGACACCAGCCCCACCAAGCTCCCACTTGTCCGTACAAGTGTACGTGCAATGACGTTATCCGCACTAATCGGAGGACACGGCTCAACAAACTCCCACTTGTCCGTACAAGTGTATGTGCGATAACCGATTCTCATATTCATTTAAAATTTCTCCCACTCAATGTAAAACAATTTGCAGATCCGGATCCGCAAAGGTCGTATTTTACAATCGATCAATGTCAAGAGTGGTTTCCCCGACTAGAGAGTAACTTGACTGATAAAATGAATCCGTATCCGAGCATGGCCATGCATTTCGATTCTGACTCCTCGAGTGGCCCCGAGAAATATCGAGTACGATAAAGGCTGAATATTTCCTTCAACTCGACTCCTTCCGATCTAAGCACTGAGCATGAAATGACCAGAAAAAATCTACTTGGCCCCCTGTTACGGATGACCGTGAGAAAGAAACCAAAGTCACCAAAAATCTGCCTTAGTGTCAAGAGACAGTCGATAGTCAAAAGAATCGACTCTTAGGATCACCATGGAGGTCCTATCCACGACCTGGCACCGAATGTTATAAAACATTTAGGACTCCACGTCGATGTCACAATTGTGTCCTACGAGATATCCGTATAACTCGCCTCTGTGATTGGTCAGTCAACCGTTTGACTTATGGCTTGTTGAACCCACCATCAACCAACGTCACAAAATAATTGCCAGAGTTATCAGCTCATGTGGGCAATTAAGGACCAAAAATATAATGTTTGTTCAGTTCACTTTGTGGTGTTCAAAATTGTCGTACAAATTCCACATGAAAAACAAAATATATAAATATCAAAACGATGATGTCGTATAGAGTACAAAAGAGAATGAATCTAATCCATGAAAAGAGTACTACAACTTAGGAACACGTTTAATTCCCATGGAATTAACATGCCCTTCATGCTTATCTTGTCGTAATGATTTAGTGAGAGGATCTGCTATATTATCATCTGTAGCAATCTTTTCTATCACTACTTCCTTTTGCTCCACGTAATCTCGGATTAGATGAGCTTTCCGTTGTACATGTCCAAATTTGTTGCTAGACTTTGGCTCCTTAGCTTGGAAGATGGCACCACTATTGTCGCAATAGATGGTGATCGGGTCATTCGAACTAGGCACTACAGATAGTCCATGTAAGAATTGACGCATCCATATCGCTTCCTTTGTAGCTTCAGACGCGGCATAGTACTCGGACTCAGTCGTAGAATCTGCTGTAACAGTTTGTTTGGAACTCTTCCGGTGATGCAGCGCCATTAAGAGTAAAAACGAATCCAGATCGAGATTTCGAGTCATCTCGATCCGTTTGGAAGCTAGCATCTGCGAACCGGTTGCGCATAGCTTTTGAGGGCCTCCATAAGTCAATGCCCAATCTTTAGTCCTCCGTAGGTACTTAAGAATGTTCTTGATGACCATCCAATGTGGTTCACCTGGATCTTTGTTGGAATCGACTTGTCATACTCAATGCATATGCCACGTCCGGACGTGTGCATATCATGGCATACATGATTGATCCTATAGCCGAGGCATAAGGAATCCGTGTCATGCGCTCTTTCTCTTCCTGTGTCCGGTGCCTAAGACTTGCTCAAATTCACCCCCGGAGCCATAGGAAGAAACCCCTTTTGGAGTTAGTCATGCTGAATCTCTCTAGGATTTTGTCTATGTAAGACTCTTGACTGAGAGATAACATCCGACGTGATCTATCTCGATAGATACGGATGCCTAGAATTCTTTGTGCCTCACCCAGATCTTTCATCTGGAAATGGTTTTTCAACCATACTTTCACCAAAGTTAAGAGAGGTATGTCATTCCCAATCAGGAGTATGTCATCGACATACAATATTAGGAAGACAATCTTGCTCCCACTCGACTTGATATAAAGACATGGTTCCTCGACCGATCGAGTAAATCCATTTTCTTTAATCACTTGGTCGAAGCGATGATTCCAACTCCGAGATGCTTGCTTAAGTCCATAAATGGAACGCTTAAGCTTGCATACTTTCTTAGGATGTTCTGGATCGATGAACCCTTCGGGTTGTACCATGTACAACTCTTCCTCCAAATAACCGTTTAAGAAGGCGGTTTTCACATCCATCCGCCAAATTTCATAGTCATGAAAAGCGGCAATCGCTAAGATAATCCGAATGGAACGCAAAGATGACTACGGGTGCAAAAATTTCATCGTAGTGCAAACCGACACTTGGGTGAAACCTTTAGCAACTAGTCGTGCTTTATAGATATCTTGTTGACCTTCCACAGAATGCTTTATCTTGTAAAGCCATTTGCATTGAATGGGACGAACCTTAGCAGGCAAGTCAACAAGATCCCATACGTTGTTCTCACACATGGAGTCCATCTCGGATTGCATGGCCTCAAGCTATAGCTTTGAGTCAGAACTGGTCATGGCACCTTTATAGGTTGCGGGTTCACTACTCGTTAAGAGTAGAATGTCATCTATGTCATGTTCCTCGACCATACCAATGTATCTGTCCGGAGGAATAGAGACTCTTCCCGACCTCCTAGGTTCCTCAGGAATATTCACCGCAGCCGGGATTGAAGGAATTGGTTCCTCCAATGGTTGCTCGGTATTTGGTTCTGGAATCTCCGACAGGTCGAAGGTTCTATCACTCTTTGCATTCTCGAGAAATTCCTTCTCTAATAATGTCGCACTAGCCACAACAAAAACGCGTTGTTCGGTTGGCGAATAGAAGTAATGACCAAGTGTTCCTTTAGGATAACCTATAAAGTATGTCTTGACCGATCGCGGGCCGAGCTTATCCTCGTGTCTCCACTTGACATAAGCCTCGCAGCCCCAAACCCGTATAAAGGACAAGTTAGGGACCGATCCCTTCCATAGTTCATATGGAGTCTTGTCAATGACTTTAGACGGACTTGGTTAAGTATTAGAGCGGTGTGAGAAGAGCATAACCCCACAATGAGTCAGGCAACACGGTGTGACTCATCATGGATCGAACCATATCAAGTAGTGTTCGATTTATCCATTCGGACACACCATTTAATTGAGGTGTTCCAGGTGGAGTTAACTGTAAGGCAATCCCACAGTCTTTGAGGTGTTGATCAAACTCGTGAGAAAGATACTCGCCACCACGATCTGAACGTAGTGTTTTAATCTTTCTACCCAATAGGTTGTGACCCTATTCTCGGTATTCTTTGAATTTCTCAAAGGATTCACTTTTATGCTTCATTAAGTAGACATAGCCATATCTACTTAAATCGTCCGTGAAAGTGATGAAATACCTATAGCCTTCTCGTACGGTGATTGACATAGGTCCACATACATCCGTGTGTATAAGTCCTAATAGCTCAGCAGCGCGCATTCCAACACCTTTGAAGGAAATCCGAGTCATCTTACCGATGAGACATGATTCACACGTGCCAAATGATTGAAAATCAAATGCCGAGATAGCTCCATTTTTGATGAGCTGTTTTACGCGTTTCTCATTAATGTGTCCCATACGGCAGTGCCATAGATACGTTTGATCTTTGTCACCAACCTTTAACTTTTTATTCATTACGTGTAATATTTCGGTGGTCTGATCTAAAACATAAATTCCGTTCATGGAGACTGCCTTGCCATAAATCATATCGTGTAATGAGAAAATGCAAGAATTATTCTCTATTACAAATGAAAAACCAAGTTTGTCAAGTGCAGAAACTGAAATAATGTTTTTAGAAAGACTGGGTACATAATAGCAGTTATATAAAGATAACTCAAATCCGCTAGGAAGCTGGATCACATATGTTCCCCTTGAGACGGCAGCCACTCGTGCTCCATTCCCAACACGCAGGTCCACCTCACCCTTTACGAGGGGTTCGATGTTTCGGAGCCCCTGCACTCTATTACACAGATGAGAACCACAACCAGTATCTAGTACCCAAGTTCCGTAACTTGCGTGGTTAATCTCAATCATATGAATAAAAGTAGAAGAGGAAGAAAACATACCAACAGGTTTAACGCGACTGCCTTTATGTCCTCATGGTATACGGGACATGTACGCCTCCAATGCCCAGTCTTGTGGCAATGGTGACACTCCATGTTACCATCCTTGCTCTTTGTCGCGTCTGATGAGTTGCTCGACTCACCAGGCCCACTCTTACCTGAACCCGACTTCTTAAACTTCGCCTTACCTACTGCTAGGTCTGCCTTAGCTTTGCCCTTACCCTTGCCCTTGTTTGACACAACGAGAACATCCTGTTTCATGCTCCCACTGAACTTCATGTCCTTCTCGGTCTGTACGAGAAGGGAGTGCAGTTCATGGGGACTTTTCTTCAAATCATTCATATAGTAATTCGCTCTAAAGAGTGCAAAAACATCGTGGAGTGAATGAAGCATGCGGTCAATCACAATGTTCTCGCTGATTTTATAATCAATCGTCTCCAGCTTCTCGACATTCTCAATCATGCTGAGAATGTGTGGGCTAACTGGTTGGCCCTTCTGGAGTCTCGCATCAAAGAAGCGAGTGGTATGCTCATAGGTCACGATTCTCGGTGCTTTCGAGAATTCCTTAGTGGTGAAAATCTTGTTTGTGGGCTATGAAGCGTTTATGCAAATTGGGTTCCATTGAAAATGAGTACGTTTTTAATCGCACCCGCTTCCATACATAAATCGTTAAACTTGGCGATCTCATTAGCTCTAGCCGTGGGACTTGGGTTTGGCGGGATGGGCTCTATTAGATATTTGAGCTTCCCGTCAGCAATGGCAGCATTCCGTAATGCCGCCTCCCGGTCCGCGGGTTAGATCCATCATTTTTGATTCGAGTAGACCGATTCATCCGATCCATGAAGATCCGAAGCCGGGACTCACGGTCCAATGTGACACTTGGCATTGGGTCGTCATCAGGACCACCATTATGTTATTAGCAGTTTAAAAGATCGTGTTCTACATCTTTGAAAAAGGAAGAAAAACAAAAATGAAATAAGCAACTCATCGAGGTGATTTAAGTCTATTTAAAATTCATTTTAACGTGTAGACTCATAGCACTTGCATAATTGATCTCCCTCAAGAATAATACAAGTGATCCCAAGACTCAATTTCCGTAAATTGATAAGCCAACTGTTTAGCTAGTTCTTCCGTAAGAACTCTTGGTCGATAGATTTCCGTAAATCCTATCTATAGTCCACCATAATCACAGGATCGTACGAGTGACCATAGTGTTGAGATAAAATAAGTCAATCAGTTCCAACTTACCCGACGTAGAAGGGGTCATATTATGCCTACCGACGAAGAAGGGACTCATTGGAGGTTGACCTATAAAGACTATTCTCAATTTTTGTTTATACGAGGAAGATCCCATCAACTTAGTTTTAATTCATTTTAAGTGAACGAATAACTAGCATTACGTGAATGAATTAACTTAGGTGATGGCTTAAAATCGTGTGACATATGAATGTCATAGAAAACTAACGCGTGACCTCTATATGAGTCAGTTTTCATGCAATTATTAGGTGGTTTGGTTTTAGGCGGATATGATGCATATTATCGTTACAAAAAAAAAAAAAAAGAATGCAATACGTAAATAAAATTCCTAGTGTGGCCTATCCTAGTAAAAAGAACATAATACAACTTTGGAATCCACCGTTGGACCCGAAAAGCTTGTCTTGATGTTCCATCTTTGTCCATGCAGCGGGAGTGAGCATCCGGTTCTCCATCTTTGGTCTTCTCAAAAATTAAAATTTAAAATTTACAAATATAAACCTATTTACATTCTAAATACAAAAAAACTGTAATTACAAGTGAAAAATCCAAAATGGAGATACGAGATCTCAAAATACAACCAAGACCGTGTTCCATCATTACGGTAACACGTTCTACTAAGGTCACACTAAGTTACAACCGATTGTAAAATAAATAAATACGTAATAAAAGCATTCAAAAGCATTCAAAATTAACGATAAATAAAATGCATCAACTAAAAACAAATTTATTCGTGACATAATTCTGTAATTATGTTAAATTTATCCAAACCACCTTTTAACGATTAAAATTTATGTGATAAAACCGCTTCTATCGGTTTAATTTTAATCTATTACAATCCGTTACTTTAAATACATTTTAAAATAACTATATGGTACGTGGGTGAACCGTTTCACTATCAAGCGAGTGTACAACATCCGTATGATGTACATTTTATGGCCAAAAGAGAATTTGAAACAAAAGAGTAAAATTCAAAATCGCAAAACAAAATCCCTCGATCCGGGACAAAACGTTCTCGATCGAGGAACAAAAGGGCTCGATCGATCGAATCGCTAGTCGATCGAGAGGTATGCCAAACAGTAAGTACTCGATCGACAGAACTAGAGGTCGATCGAGGACTTTAGTCAGCAAAACTGTTCGATCGAGTACGAGGACCTCTCGATCGAACAGTGGGGTTTTAAAAAGTGGTCGATCGAGTTAAGCAAGTACTCGATCGAGCAAAAACAAGACAGAAAACCTCTCGATCGAGTAGGAACATGCTCGATCGAGAACAAAAATTTCTGAAAACTCAAAACCCTCGTGAAAACAGTTTGTCAAGACAAAATCAATTGCAATTTTGATCAAAACCGTGTAAAAATAAATCAACAAATTGCAAAACATGAACATATTGCTATAATGATCGTGTAAAATAACAATATGCACAGACAAAACGTTTCAGCCGTGTATAGACATGACACGGTATACAAAAACAAAACCAACCGTGTAAACATGGCACGGTTTACAAGGAAAAACGCAACAGCCGAAAAAAAAAAAATCTGCCATGAGAAAAATGCTGCTGCCACACGGTTTTATGACAAAAACAAAATCGTTTTAAATCGATTTATGAAAAATCACAATGAAAATTTACGTGGCCTCGCTCTGATACCACTTGTAGGGAAATATCCGTAAAATTCCCTTAATTTTAAGGATTATAACGTAAATATAACATGCGATTTATGGTCATAAATGAAATACAATAGAAAACGATAAAGATTAAGAATCAACCTCGGGTCCTTTGATGTGCGGTGTAAAGAACAGAAATCAACAGAGATTTCCTCCTAATCGTTGCACCAAAGACCGTCTGAGACTATGCCCTTGTGCTAGAAATGCTCTCTAATTGACTTGCAATATCGAGAGAGCTATTGTGAGGTTATTCGATGTGAGATCTAGAAATTTCAGAGAAGAATGCTCTGAAACCCTAATATTTTTGTCAAAAATGAATGATTAGGTTAGAAAGGAGGAGAGGCTCTCCTTTTGTTCCTCCATTCGGCCAACCGTGAGCCCTCATGGGGAAGTGGGCTTCCACTTCCTCTTAATTTTAACTGGTGGTCCGGCTCGAAAATTGCTAAATGTATACGACGCGGTTTTTATTATAAATCGTCATCGGTTATCGGCTATTAAAATATCAACTAATAACACGGGTTAGTTGAAATATTAATCCATGTCCGATAAAGACAATATTGTATAATTAATTTAATATACATTAATTAAATATAAATCAATTATATTCAATTTACGAATTAACTGTTTAATTCTTCTTAGCCATTATTATTTAATCCGTATTAAATAATTATCTCAACATCGCGTTTGACTAATTACTAGTCAATAACTCCGACTAACTGGTTAGTCAAATTTGGCATCTACATGACTGTATTTTCATACTGTCACATCTCTCAAACGCATCCTATAGGTGTGACTTTTAGGGACCAGTTGATCACCGCCATCTGTATTACAATAACGTCAAACTTATCTAGCAAGCCAACCGTTATTGATAAAAGTGGATCAACTGATAATAATACAAAAAGTATGCCATTTGATCCTTTTAGAGATTTATAAGTCCTTGCACTAACTGTAAAGGACACCAGCCCCAACAAGCACCTGAGATAGGTCTCTAGACCCCTGTTTAGTACCTCTGTTTGCCCATCAGATTGGGATGGTAGGATGATGTGAGGTTCAGGCCAACCCCATGCACAGCAAACAACTCTTGCCAAAAATTACTCAGGAAAATTGAATCCATGTCAGATACAATAGTCTCTAGCATTCCATGTAACTTGTAAATGTAATCAAAGAAAGCTTGTGCCACATCAGAAGATGTATAGGGATGACTCAGAGGTACAAAGTGCCCATATTTTCTCAGCCTATCAATCACCACCATAATAGAATTCATTCCCATGGACTTTGGCAAGCCTTCCACAAAGTCCATACTAATGTCTATCCAGACTGACTCAGGTATAGGTAGTGGTTGTAATTTCCCTGGTGACGCAACCGTCTCATGCTTACATTGCTGGCACACCTGGCACTGTTGTATGTATATTTGCACATCAAGCTTCATCCCTTTCTAGAAAAATTTTTGCTTCAGTCTTTGATAAGTGGCCTCTACACCAGAATGCCCAGCTTGTAAGGTATCATGTATGAGAGTAAGCAGCTTGTGAGGTAGGTCACCACGTCTCCCTTCCACCAATCTTCCTTTCCATTTTAATTGCTCCCCTGCCCAACTATACCCTTTATGAGTGCTAGGGTTAACCTTTAGTTATTCAATTATCTTAACTAAATCAGGGTCCTTGTTCCAAGCTTCCTGTAAAGAGGTATACAGGTCAGTACTGAGTGAACTGATGTACGGTGCATTCAACTCAAAATTGTGCATTCTAGAAATAGTATCAGCAGCTATGTTTTCCTTACTCTTCTTGTAATCTTTTTCATAGTCAACCCCAGTAGCTTGGCTAGCCACTTCTGTTGTAGAATGTTAGTGATTCTTTGCTCCAATAGATACTTTAGGCTTTGGTGATCAGTCTTGATAATGAAGTGCCTTCCAGTTAGGTAATGACTCCATTTACATACAACATGTATGATGGCTAGCAGTTCTCGTTCATAAACTGACATAGCCTGATGCCTGGGTGACAATGCTTTGCTAATAAAAGCAATGGGATGATGGCCCTGCATCAAAACTGCCCCAATACCCTCTCCGGAAGCATCTGTCTCCACCACAAAAGGTTGACTAAAGTCTGGAAGGGCTAGGACAGGAGCAGTGATCATAGTTTCTTTGAGTGTGTTGAAAGCCTCTTCAGCTGCTGGAGACCATTCAAACCCATTCTTCCTCAACAGATTGGTGAGAGGCTTGCTGATAGATCCATACCCCTTAATAAACCTCTTGTAGTACCCTGTCAAGCCAAGGAATCCTCTCAACCATTTTTACTGTATTAGGAGTTGGCCAGTCTAACTGCTGCAATTTTTGTTGGGTCAGTTGCTACTCCAGCTCTAGAAATCACATGCCCCAGGTATTCCACTTGTATGGTGCCAAAACAGCATTTGGATGGTTTAGCAAAGAGTTGATTCTTCCTCATCAACTCTAATGTAAGCTTGATGTGTTCCAAATATTCTGGCCATGCTTTACTATATAGCAAGATATCATAAAAAAATACCAAGGCAAATTTCCTTAAGTATGGACCAAAAACCCTATTCATGAGTCCTTGAAAGGTGGATGGTGCATTGGTTAACCCAAAGGGCATGACCAGATACTCAAAGTGTCCATGGTGTGTTCTGAAGGCTGTTTTGTAAATGTCTTCTGGAGCCATTCGAATCTGGTGGAAGCCAGCTCTTAAATCAATTTTGGAAAAATATCTTGACCCATGGAGTTCATCAAGGAGCTCTTCTATAAGTGGAATTGGAAATTTATCTTTTATGGTTTGTTTGTTCAATTCCCTGTAATCTACACACATGCGCCAAGTACCATCCTTCTTTTTCACCAGCACCACAGGAGATGCATAAGGACTGGTGTTGTGCTGGATTACCCCATTATCCATGAGTTCTTTTGTCATCCCCTCAATAACATCTTTCTGCACCATGGGGAACTTGTATGGTCTTATGCTAAATGGCTCAGCTCCAATCTTTAGAGTTATTTTATGATTATGACCTTCTCTAATGAGAGGTAACTCCTTGGGCTCCTTAAAAACATCAGGGTATTGATTTAAGAGAGATTGGAGATCAGCCTGCTCCACTTCTGGCACAACCATATGCAATGCAAAGAACTCCACTCCCCAGTCAATAGGTAGGACCATAGCAAGTTGGCCTCCTTCCTCTACTGCCTTAGCCATATATTTCAATGATGGTTCTCTTAATGGTGCCTTTCTAACCCCCCCTTAACACCACTCTTTTTCTGATTCTGCATAAACTCCATTGTTAATTTTTTGAAGGTTATACCGTCGTCAGGTACCAAAAATAAAACCTAGATACACTAACAGAAGCTAGCAGTAAGTAGGGTCGATCTCCACAGGGAGATCGGAAAATGTATGCTTTAACTAAGTCCGTCAAGGTAACCAATTTCTCGGAGATTTTAATTGTTTGTCCTAATCTAATGAGATTAAGAAAGAGAGAGAAGACAAGAGAATAAGGGTTAAGCAAATAGAAATAAAATAGCTAAGACAGTCGGTTCACCATGATTATTTAGTCAAGCAGTCTAGGTCTCAGGTTAATGCAAGTATGGTCTATGAGGAAGTGAATTTCTCCTTCCGGTCTCAATTCGCCCTAAAGCACAAATAGCTTATCTTCCGCCCTCACTACGTGCCCTAATGTTCGCTACAACTCTCCCTTTCCAATCTTCCAATCTAGGTCAAGGTTTACTGCGATTTAATGACTAATTGCGTCGACTCAATCAGACAGAAACAATTAAGTGCAACGATTAACAACATAAACTACACAAGCATTAAACCTAATAATTCGATTACAATTCTCTTAAAATCATGGCTCCTCTATGTCTTAGCAAACGGGATTAGCAATGCATTATCATTGAATTAGCAATAATCATACATAAACTAGAGAAATTAAACATGATAACAAGCAACAAGAGAGATTTGAATAAAAACAAAAGTAAATTAAGGAAGAGAACAAATAAGAGCAATAAAGAGATTAAGATTAAGAAAATAAAGGAGAGTATGATACCGATACAAGATTCTAATCCAAGCAATAGTATAGAGTAAGAGTTTGAGAGAGTAAGAGAAGAGAAGATAAAAAGTATTGTAGTCTCAGGAATGATGAAGAAGTAGAATATCATATTACTTAACCTAATTAAAACTAATTATAAAGCCCAACACGGAATAAGGCAAAAAAACACGATTACAGGATAAAACCTCTCGATCGAGTGGAATTAAACCACTCAATCGAGGACACGATCAGCAATTCCTCTCGATCGAGTAGAAAAACCGTTCGATCGAGGACTTCTTAAATCGGCCATCTCGATCGAGTATGAAAACAACTCGATCGAGTGAATCTTCAAAGGATAAAGCATTCGATCGACTGAAAAGTGATCAATCGAGCTATATTAGCATGAAAGACACCTTGACACCTTCCGAAATCAGCTCACGCGTCTTCAAAGTGATAGATTCCAAGCTCAAATTCCTTTTTCTCCACAAATGCATGCAAATGAGACAAGTTTAGATTCAATTTATCTTCTTTCTGGTTCGTACCTGCAATTTACACAAGACAAACCAAAGTAGACTATTCTGGGGTATTTGTAGCTAGATGCTACGTAAATAGTACAGAAATGCGTGTAAAAATGAGGTAAAAACCTTATACAAAATACACGCATCAAATCTCTCCAAACCAAACCTTTGCTTGTCCCCAAGCAAACTATGAATACAACTAAGAACAGATAGTGGAACGGGACCAACTCATCAGCTACAAATCATCCACCAAAACCAGTTTAATCCAGCAACTAACAAAGTGGCAAGTGATAGGTGCAAACGAATTAAATCAATGTCTCAAACTTACTGAACCGTCGACCTTGCAAGACCCATAGATATCGGACTCTCACGGGTCGCTCCTCTCATGGGTCGCTCATCACTCAAATTAAGTACATGGTGAGTATATAAGTGAAAGACTGAAAGAAGTAAAGACACTCACCTAACTCGACCTACAAGAACATGCATGCATTTTAACATGAATAAAATCTCTAGGACCGTACATATGCATTCCAACCAAACTAATGACCAAGACACATGCAGAGGACTTACATTTGGGTAAGTGAGGTAATGGGTAAGAAGGGGCTAAAATGAATTTGGAAATGTGGAGTTAATAGCCAGGCTAGCAACAACGGATCCAAATTATGAAACTACATCCCAACTTCATACTCAATGTATATCAATACAAAACAGTGCAAATTGGATGCACTCAGCTCACAATACACCATAAACTTGTCAACTCCTCATAAGATACAAATAAGACATGGGGGTAAAAATCATCATTACAACTTTTCGTTTTTCCGCATATGATTTCTTCTTTCTTTTCCATATTTCTTTTTCAATTCTTTTCTATTGCTTCTTTTTCATTTTCACAGCATTGTTCCCAATTTTTTTCTTTTCACTTCAACTCTTCTACCAACTTCTGCAATCAAAGATGTAACCGAACTACAATAAAACTTCCCAAACAGTTACTCATTACTAGCTTGGCTAGGGTAGGCAAAATTATAGATTGTAGCTAATAGGACCAAAAGGCAATTTGGCTATGTGAGGCTCATGGGTAGAATGAAATAAAGGGAACTGCCTCTCCTAACATGTGTCACCTTCCACAGACCGAATGCATACTGGTATTAAGAAGACTACATGAAACCGGTCATGAGTATCACCAGTTTATAAAGCTCTAACCTCAGAATGTAAAGTAGGTTGCCAATACGTGAGTCAAGTCTATTCGTTCAGATAAGAGAGAAACAAAAATTCGTAGATTATGAACATTATCACGCCAACGAAATGTTAAGAATATGCAAGGCAAGGGTAAAGACTCAATGTAGCGTCAAAAGTTCAAACATTCCGACCCAAAATAAACGTGAAAGTTTTTTGAATTTTATGTGATTTTTTTGAATTAAACACAACGAAAATGCATGCGAAAATGAATAAACGTGCAAACAAAAATGCAAGAAAACATGCAGACACGGATATGGATGCATACCTCCCCAAACCAAGCCGTACAATGCCCTCATTGTACCAAAAATAGGGAAAGAAATGCAAACTAAGGAGAAAAGGATAGCGGGGGTAGGAAAAATTACAAGACGGCGTAAAGAGGGACCTCCCCAAACCGACCATGAACATGGGAGGTTATGGGTAAGCACATAGTAGCTCAAAGGTCGAAAAAACAGCAGCTGGACCATGATTCTGCTCGATCGAACATATCAGAATGGTTCAATCGAGAGGATTGGGTGTCAAAAGGACTCGATCGAGAGGATATGTTACTCGATCGAGAGAATGGGAGATGCAGCATTTCGATCGAGGACAGCCGATGCTCGATCGAGTGAAATTCTTAGCAAAAGTGCTCGATCGAGAAGAAAAACCACTCAATCGAGCTACCTCACCTGCAAAATGCATATAAGAAGTGTAGGAATTGCGAGAGACGCATAGTTCGGCGTTCAAAGTTCAACAAAAAGCTAAAAGAGAGAGAATAAGTTTAACTAAAGTACAAAAAAAAAAACAGTCCAGGTTGCCTCCCGGAAAGCGCAGGTTTAAGAGGTCCCACACGACCTTTCTAGCTTCAATTAACTGGTGCATCAAGCTCGTCGAAGTACAATACTTCAACATGGTTGTCGCTATCATTTGCTTCATGGTAATGCTTCACATATTGCCCATTCACCTTGAACCTATTTCCCACGGAACCTTCTAGCTCAACAGACCCAAATTTAGTGACAGCTGTCACTGTATAAGGGCCACTCCACCTGGACTTTAGTTTGCCAGGAAATAATTGCAGTCGGGCATTAAACAGCAACACCTTCTGCCCGACATGAAATTCAGGAGGTAAGATCCTTTTGTCATGCCATCTCTTTGTCTTCTCCTTGTAGATGCGTGAGCTGTCATAGGCGTTGAGCCTAAACTCCTCCAGTTCATCTAGCTGCAATAGACGGTTCTGACCACACAACTTATGATCAAAGTTAAGTTCACGAATTACCCACCAAGCTTTACACTCCAACTCAACAGGTAAATGACATGATTTCCCATAAACTAACCGATAAGGTGATGCACCAATCGGTGTCTTAAAGGCAGTCCTATAAGCCCATAATGTGTCTTCTAGTTTAAGACTTCAGTCCTTCCATGATTTAGAAACTACTTTAGATAAGATCTCTTTAATCTCGCGATTAGACACCTCGACCTGACCACTAGTTTGGGGATGATACCATAAACCATGTCGGTGTTGAACACCAACCTTAGACAGAACGGAAGTTAGTTTCTTTTCTTTAAAGTGCATTCCCCCATCACTAATGACGACCCTAGGGACTCTAAACCGGGAAAATATAATCTTTTTAAACATTTTGATCACGGTCTTAGCATCACAATGGGGTGAAGCAATTACCTCCACCCACTTAGACACATTGTCAACAACTACTAAAATATACCTATTACCTTTACTAGACGGGAATGGTCCTTGGAAATCGATGCCCCAGACATCAAAAACCTCAACCTCTAAGATACCATTTTGTGGCATCTCATGTCTCTTTGAAATGTTCCCTGATCATTGGCAGGCATCACAAGTTGAAACAAAAGCCTTAGCATCAGCGAACAAAGAAGGCCAGTAGAAACCAGACTGAAGTACCATAGCCACGGTGCGCGATGAATCGTGGTGACCACCATAAGAGGATGAGTGACAGCCTTCCAAGATCACTTTGGTCTCCTACTGCGGAATACACCGTCTGTAGAGACCGTCTGCGCATTCCTTAAACAAATAAGGATTATCCCAGAAGTACTGTTTAGCATTATATAGAAAACGCTTCCTCTGCTGATGAGAAAGGTCATGCGGCAGCGTGCCTCTGACAACGTAATTAGCTAGATCTGCATACCAAGGATCTTGGTTAACAATAGAAGACAAAACAGCAAACAAAGAGTCATCAGGAAAAGAATCATCAATAGGTAAAAAATCTTTTCCCTCTTGCTGTGACAGTCTTGATAGATGATCAGCTACAACATTCTCAGCACCTTTCTTATCTTTTATCTGCAAATCAAACTCCTGAAGAAGGAGTATCCATCTCAATAGCCGTGGTTTAGCTTCCTTCTTAGCAAGAAGGTGTCTCAGCACTGCATGGTCAGTAAAAACAGTAACTTCTGACCCTATCAAATAAGAACGAAACTTTTCTAAAGCATAAACCACAGCTAGCAGCTCTTTCTCAGTAGTGGTGTACTTCACTTGAGCCTCATCCAGAGTTCGTCTCGCATAGTAGATTGCATTTAAAGCTTGGTCTTTCCTTTACCCTAACACTGCTCCTAGTGCATAATCACTACCATCACACATGATCTCGAACGGTAAATCCCAGTCGAGATGTTGTATGATCGGCGCAGATACCAAGGCCTGCTTTAACCTGTTAAAAGCAGAAAGACACTCATCAGTAAATACAAAAGGGTCGTCCTTAAGCAGCAGTTGTGTATGTGATTTAGCAATTTTTGAAAAATCCTTGATAAACCGACGATAGAAGCCAGCGTGACCAAGGAAACTCCTTACTCCTTTAACATTAACAGGAGGAGGTAATTGCTGAATCACTTCCACTTTTTCTTTGTTAACTTCTATACCCCTGTCATAAACTAAGTGCCCTAAGACAACTCCCTCGTTGACCATGAAATGGCACTTCTCCAAGTTAAGCACAAGATTAACCTCAATGCAGCGTTGCAACACTTTATCAAGGTTAGACAGACAATTAGAAAAATCACTTCCATAGACACTGAAATCGTCCATAAAAACTTCCATAATAGACTCAATGTACTCAGAAAATATCCCCATCATGCACTTTTGAAAGGTAGCAGAGGCATTACACAAACCAAAAGGCATCCTGCGATAAGCAAACACGCCCTGAGGACAAGTAAATGTAGACTTAGCTTGATCGTCTGGGTGAATAGGGATCTGAAAGAACCCTGAGTACCCATCTAGATAGCAGAAAAACTTATGAGAAGCTAACCTTTGTACCATCTGATCAATGAAAGGAAGGGGAAAGTGATCTTTCTTGGTGGCGGCATTTAGCTGTCTGTAGTCTATACAAATCCGCCAGCCAGTTACTACTCTAGTAGGTATTAACTCATTTTTGTCATTCTTGACCACATTAGTCCCTCCTTTCTTAGGGACTACTTGAACTGGACTCACCCACTTAGAATGACCAACAGAATAGATAATACCTGCATCAAGCAGCTTCATTACCTGCCATCACAACATCTTGCTTCTTTTGGTTCAGCCGGCGCTGACCTGTCTGCAAGGCTTATGATCTTCCACCAGCTCAATCCTGTGCATACAAATATTGGAACTAATCCCCTTGATGTCATCCAAAGAATAACCCATAGCTTTCCTGTTTTTCTTAAGCAAAGCTAACAAAGCAGTCGGCTGATCATCATCAAGCTTAGCACTAACAATAATTGGATATTGCTCGGTATCGTCTAAGAAAGCATGTTTTAGATGAGACGGAAGAGGCTTACGCTCGGGTACCTTTACCTCTATAGAGCAAAGTGTACTGATCATCTGTTCTACATTCTCTCCCTCAGTGTCGGTGAGTTCACGCTCATCTAAAGCGGCTTCGAGCAAATCCAACACAGCGTCATTGTTATCTGGGCCATCTGCACACTCATCCAAAAGCATTAGAGCTTCTAGTGGGTTCTTTATAAAAGAACCCGACCAGAAGTCATACACAGACTCGTCAACAATATCAACAGAATAACATGTATCCTCTATCATTGGCCGTGCCAAAGTACTAGGCAGACTGAAAGTAATCGCGTCATCCCCCACTACAAGAGTCAAACGCCCTTATTTGACATCAATAATGGCCCCAACTGTACATAAGAATGGTCTTCCTAGTATAATTGAGGTCCGGGTATCCTCAGCTATATCTAAAATAATAAAGTCTATTGGTATAAAGAACTTGCCTATTTTCACAGGCATGTCCTCTAAGATACCCAAGGGTCGTCTTATAGATCTATCGGCCATCTGTAATGTAATATTAGTCATTTTAAGGTGACCCATTTTCAATTTCTTGCAGACAGACAGAGGCAGGACACTGACACTGGCTCCCAAATCACAAAGATCCTTATCTATTACTTCATTGCCTATAATACAGGTAATAGAAAAACTACCCGGGTCTTTCATTTTAGGTGGAGCCTTATTTAAAAGTAAATTATTAGACTCTTCCATAAAAGCAACAGTCTCAAATTCACTTAGCTCTCTCTTACGCGTCACAATATCTTTCATAAATATAGCGTAAGTAGGTACCTGGGTAATAAGTTCGGTAAAAGGGACAGTTACCTGGAGGTTCTTGACAACGTCCACGAACTTACCGTACTGTCGCTCAACCTTCGCGTCCTTCAGACGTACTGGATAGGTTATTCTGGTAGTAATGAGTGGACCCGTGACTTTCTCTTTACCTTTATCAGCACGTGACACCTCCACAGCAGGGGGAGAAGACACGGTAGCGGAATTAGATATTAAATTTGAACTTCCGCTGGTTCTGGTGCTCGATCGAACACATTTGTCACTCGATCGAATGGTTTTTTCAAGAAAATTACTCGATCGAGGAGTATGGACCTCTCGATCGAGATCCTCAATTTCAGCTTCTGTCGATCGAGTGCCAGAATCACTCGATCAAACAACTTTGTCTGCCAAATCACTCGATCGAGAGGAATTAACTCCTCGATCGAAATGTTCAAATTGGGCACTTCTCGATCGATCAGGTATTGTACTCGATCGGGTAATGGGGGAAGCTAAATCACTTGATCAAGCTATATTTTCACTCGATCGAGCTGCAGGATGATATTCAGCAGGGATATCGTCTATTAGCTCCTCTAACTCATCATCCGGGGTATCATCGGCTGTCACGACCCCGTCTTCCGGCATTTCCGGTCCATCATAAGTGAGACCGCTTCGGAGATTAATGGCATTGATTGGGTCGCACGAGGGTGGTCGGTTTGCTTGGTTTTGCGCGAGTGTTAATTGCACAACTTGCTCTCTTAGCTCCATAATAGCGGTATTATCCTTGTTGCATTGCTCTCCAAGCTGTTGCGTTAAGTTCAATACCAAGGATTTTAATTCGGCTAACTCCCCATTGACAGAGGAGGAATCCAGTTGCGGCATTGGTGTAGAAGGAGTAGAAGCACTCGTTGAGGTCAAGTCTTCATATAATTTGGAAAAAGGAACTCCTTGCTTGAGTTTTTGATAAGCAAGGACACGCTCTATATTTTCCATACAACCAATAGGGTCATGCCCTTCCATACCGCATCTACCACATATTATCTCATGCTCAATAATAGCACAGACTTGTGCATGCTCGCCCACAGTCTCTACAATCTCCGGACTACCTAGACGTCCGCTAGGACTCTCCACCTCAGCCCCTACCAACTCGTTCACATGTCTACTACCTCGGGGATTTCCATACTCAGCAACATGCATGGCCAAATCCTCAATGAGATGCCAACCTTGACTATCATTTACGTTCTTCTGAAATCTCCCTTTGGCTGCATTATCAAGAACAGCTCTCTGATCCGGATACAGCCCATTGTAGAATTGGGTACATAAGAACCAGCGCTTGAAACCATGATGAGGCACAGAACGAACGAGCTTCTTGAACCTAGTCTAAGCCCCGTTCAAGTCTTCAGTAGGTAGTTGCTCAAATGCAGTAATTTGAGCTCTCAACGCATTGGTGCGCTGTGGTGGAAAATATCGCCTGTAAAAGGACAAGGCAAGGGAATTCCAGTCGGTTACACCGGCAGCTTCCCTGTCGAGATCTCTCAACCATTCCCGGGCATCATCAGTCAAAGAAAAGGGAAAAAAACTCTCTTCACTCTGTCTTGTGTCACCCCAGCAGCAAGAGGAATGGTGGAATAGTATTCTGTAAATAATTCTATATGCTTGCACGGATCTTCTCCAGGTACCCCCCTGAAGAGATTTCTCTCGACCAGTTGTATGTAAGATGGGTGGATTCTAAAGGTTCCCGAGTCAGCAGTGGGTAATAGGAAACCTTTTGGAAGGGAATCCACCGTAGGCTCTGAATGACTGGCTATGTTCGGCATCCTAGCAGATAGAATTTACAGTGAAACAGGTACGACAATGTTCTCTTCTAGAATAGATATCCTGCAAAACTAATCAAGAACTTGTAAAAATATGAGATCAATCTCAAGGAATAAATTCCTTGAGACGAGAGATAAACTTAATAAAAGCAACAAATTACGCCACCTCCCCGGCAACGGCGCCAAAATTTGATACCGTCGTCAGGTACCAAAAATAAAACCTAGATACACTAACAGAAGCTAGCAGTAAGTAGGGTCGATCTCCACAGGGAGATGGGAAAATGTCTGCTTTAACTAAGTCCGTCAAGGTGACCAATTTCCGGGGGATTTTAATTGTTTGTCCTAATCTAATGAGATCAAGAAAGAGAGAAAAGACAAGAGAATAAGGGTTAAGCAAATAGAAAGAAAATAGCTAAGACAGTCGGTTCACCATGATTATTTAGTCAAGCAGTCTAGGTCTCAGGTTAATGTAAGTATGGTCTATGGGGTAGTGAATATCTCCTTCCGGTCTCAATTCGCCTTAAAGCACAAATAGCTTAGCTTCCTCTCTCACTACGTGCCCTAATGTTCGCTACAAGTCTCACCCTTTCCAATCTTCCGATCCAGGTCAAGGTTTACTGCGATTTAATGACTAATTGCGTCGACTCAATCAGACATAAACAATTAAGTGCAGCGATTAACAACATAAACTACACAAGCATTAAACCTAATAATTCGATTACAATTCCCTTAAAATCATGGTTCCCCTATGTCTTAGCAAAGGAGATTAGCTATGCATTATCATTGAATTAGCAATAATCATACATAAACTAGAGGAATTAAACATGATAACAAGCAACAAGAGAGATTTGAATAAAAACAATAATAAATTAAGGAAGAGAAGAAATAAGAGCAATAAATAGATTAAGATTAAGAAAATAAAGGAGAGTATGATACCGATACAAGATTCAAATCCAAGCAATAGTATAGAGTAAGAGTCTGAGAGAGTAAGAGAAGAGAAGATAAAAAGTATCGTAGTCTCAAGAATGATGAAGAAGTAGAATATCGTACTACTTAACCTAAATAAAACTAATTACAAAGCCCAACACGGAATAAGGCAAAAAAACACGATTACCGGATGAAACCTCTCGATCGAGTGGAATTAAACCACTCGATCGAGGACACGATCAGCAATTCCTCTCGATCGAATAGAAAAACCGTTCGATCGAGCACTTCTTAAATCGGCCATCTCAATCGAGTATGAAAACAACTCGATCGAGTGAATCTTAAAAGGATAAAGCATTCGATCGATTGAAAAGTGATCGATCGAGCTATATTAGCATGAAAGACACCCTGATACCTTCCGAAATCAGCTCACGCGTCTTCAAAGTGATAGATTCCAAGCTCTGATTCATTATTCTCCACAAATGCATGCAAATGATGCAAGTTTAGACTCGATTTATCTTCTTTCTGGTCTGCACCTGCAATTTACACAAGACGAACCAAAGTAGACTATTCCGGGGTATTTTTAGCTAGATGTTACGTAAGTAGTACATAAATGGGTGTAAAAATGAGGTAAAAACCTTATATAAAATACACGCATCAGAAGTCCCAGGTTATTGGTCCTAGGGTTTCTAACCACTGAACCCCTAGCACTACATCACACCCTCCTTGAGGTATAGCAAAGAATTCCGCCTGAATATTAATGTCCCTGATTCTCCAGTTTAGTTGAGACACTTGGTGTGAACAAGTGAGTTTACCCCCATTAGCCACTGAAATATTAAATGTCTCTATTAGTTTCAGGGTCATTCCCAACTTTGCAGCCAATCCCATATCAATAAAGTTATGGGAGCTGCCACTATCAACCAGCAAACTCAGTATTTTCCTTCCAATCTGCCCATGTACCCTCATTGTTTGACAGTGAGCCTTCCCAGCCAACGCATAAACTGAGATTTGAACAATTTCTCCCTCCTCCCTGAACTGGTTCTTCCTCACTTTCAACTGAGGGAGGTTCCTCCACCCCTTCTTCCAGCTCTAAGGAGTAGAGGGTCCTTTTCTTGTTCTTACAAATGTGTTGGGGTGTATACTTTTCATCGCAGTAGAAGCACTGTCCCTTTGTTATTTTGGCCTCGATGTCAGCATTGGCTGGTTTGAATTTAGGTGTTTGGGGAATTATGGTGGGTTTTTGGTTGTTCTGGAATTTGTTGGTAAAATTTCTTGGTGGGTGGGAAAGTAATGGTGGAGGGGTGGGATGGAATTTTGTGTTTTTGATGTTGAGTTGTAAGGATGACTCTTGTAGTTTGGTCAGGCCATAAGCTTCATGTACACTCTTGGGTTTAAGGAGCCTAACCATGCTGGCTATATTCTCCTTTAAACCTCAGATGAAACAGCTCAAGGCATATGCTGGGGGTAGGTTTAATTTACTGAGGATTAAATCAAAGGAATCATGGTAGGTTTTAGCATTATCAGTTTGTTTCAAAGCCAACATTTCAGTCATAGGGTCCTCTAATGGATCCCCAAATCTAGCCTTAATAGCAAGTTTGTACTCCTCCCATCCCAATGGTATAATAGATGTCCTATTTTTTGTATAGGTCTGATGTCAGGCCAAAGCTCTGGACTCGAAATGAACAGAGGCATAAGTCACTTTTTTAAGTTCAGCAATATCAGCAACAGTAAAAAATTAATTACATCTAAAAATCCAACTATCTACATCTTCACCATTAAAAATGGGAAATGCAATAATAGGGGATCTAACAGGAGAAGTGAGATTATTACTAGCCCTTTGATCCAAACGAAGAGCCAAGGTAGGCAGCTGGTTTGTTAGGTATTCCACCTGCTCCTGGAGGACCTTATACTCTGCTGAACCTATACCATGATCTACACCTTCATCAATTGTCATGATTTTATGTGTTCTGGTTTTTGTTATTACTTTGCTGATTGTAATTAATGTTTTTGTGTGTCGAGTTTTTCTATAGCATTGAAGGAAAAACAGAGATACCACTTGATAACAATATAGCTGTTCACTAGTATTTCAAGTGATAGGCTATGAAGTTCACAGAGAAAAATAGAGAACGAAGAGAATGATTATATTAATTTCTGGATGAATGAAAAACAGATGCATATCCCCTTTATATAGTAGAGGAATGACTTGGTGGCTACTCAACAAAAGATAACTACAACCATTTATTTAATTTTAGTAAAATCCTAAACTAAGATGCTCTCCACCAACGGTGCACATGGATGGAGGTTTTCCTTGTTTGTCCTTTTCTTCGTCTCATAATTAGAGTACCAGAATTTGATATGACCTCACCCTTTGTGTTGTCACCCTGATAATTCCCCTTGATGTCAGTGTTATCCACGCTCCTAATTGCAGCAGCACTACTCTGGGTTTTATCAGGGAGGTGCTAGTTGTTGCCATGGTAGTCGGAGGAGAAGAGAAACATGGTGCTTCGTGGTCTTGCTTGAGCCGCAGTGGCTGCTTCTGACCATTGTCAGGCAAGGTGATTGAGGTTTGGTTCATCGCTGGTGGAGGTGAATATGGTGAGGAATGGAGGTGAGTGCTGGCGTGAGCAGGGGTGGCTGTCAGAGGAGCAGTAGGTGTGCGAGTCTGGGCTGATTGGTGGTCAGTCACGGTGTGCTGAGGTGTTGCTCAGAGGAGATGATGAACGAAGGCAGCTCATGCCGTGCCACGGTGGTGCACGGAGTCATTGATGGTGATACGGACTGGTGGCGCACGCTGTAGCTGCTGTTGATGCCGGTGATTTTTGGGTCAGAATTGTAGAATTGAGGTTGATTTGGTGGTGTTTTATGTGTTGATGACGGTTTTGGACGCGAAATACGGAAATGAATTGAGTTGGGTTGCCATGGTGATGAGATTGATTGTGGTATTTATGATGGATG